>NC_079900.1:664095-735025 GCF_024868665.1 Triplophysa rosa | reverse complement strand
CACACACACACACACACACACACACAAACACACACACACAGGTCAGTATTAGTGTGTCCTACTTGAGTTTGTTGAGTGTGTAGTTTGGATCATTGAGTCTATTGGAGAACACACACACACACGCACACGCACGCACGCACGCACACACACACACACACACACGCACACACACACGCACACACACACACACACACACACACACAGGTCAGTATTAGTGTGTCCTACTTGAGTTTGTTGAGTGTGTAGTTTGGATCATTGAATCTATCAGAGAGCAGCTGAAGTGCTGAGTGTTGTGGGTGATTGTAGCTCAGATCCAGCTCTCTCAGGTGTGACGGGTTTGAACTCAGAGCTGAAGCCAAATAACAACAACCTTCATCTGTCACCATACAACCTGATAACCTACAAACACACACATCAACATGTCAACATACTGCTCATTTTGGTCAGTTTTTATAATAATCCTCAAATGTTTCTTCAGTATCTAGAGATAATCACCTCAGTGTGTGTAGTTGACAGTTGTGAGTCTTGAGAGCATCAGAGATCAGCTTCAATCCTGAATCCTTCAGATCATTGTTACTCAGGTCCAGCTCTCTCAGACAGTTTGAGGATTGCAGACATGAAGACAAACTTTCACAACACTCACCAGTCAGATTACAACTGGACAATCTAAACAGAGAAACAAATCAAGAATATAGGTGTAAGCAGCAATTATGGTTTGCAGCCAGGGGCGTTTCTAGGATTTGAAAACATCAGTGACAAATTGTAGGGATGACAGGCGGAACTAAAGCACAAGCACACAATACATCATCGCATTATTTACATTTATGCATTTGGCAGACGCTTTTATCCAAAGCGACTTACATTGCATGATACTATACATTTGTTTCTAAGTATGTGCAATCCCCTGGGATCCAACCCATGACATTGGTGTTGTTAATGCCATGCTCTTACCACTGAGCTGCAGGAACGCTATTATTCCTCCATCTATCAGTTTCAAACGAGCTCCAAATCCAGCGTTATCCACCGTTTATATAACATTCCTTACCCAAATGCAGTGAACAAACAAACTCTCTCGATGGTTGACGCATGGGCATGCTCTTTCATCTCTCCTCTGAGGGTTGACGCGTGGGCGTGCTTTTCCGGGAGAATTGTCCAATAAGGGACTAAGAAAAGTTGTTACGTAAGGGAATTTCATGTTTGAAAAACCATTCCGAAACCTATACGAACGCCGGGGGAGTGTATCGAGCACAGAAATACTACGTCATACGTCCAACTCGTTTTTTGACAAGTTGACCATGTTAAGCATGAGAAGCCAGCACGTTTGACATTGCAAAAAAGTCAGAATGCATGAAACACTGTTGAACCACCCCTTTAAATTTCCTAATTTAACGAAGACCTAGTCCTGGTTTAAGGGGTCATATGGCGCCAACACATGTTCTTCTGTGTCTTTGGTGTGATATAAGTTGCTCATACATGTATTAGACACGTAAAACTGCAGAAATGAAAGTGTGGGAACAAAAGAGTCATTCTATGTAAAAGTGAATGCTCACCCAGACCTGCCTGAAACACCTCGTGTAGCCACACCCCCACAAATCTACATCAGTTGGTGGTCTGATTGGACTAAGACCGCCCAAATGTAGACGCCAGTACTTGTAAATCTCATTGTATCGTCGCCGCCGCAGCCATGTCATGGAGACACTGTGTGTTTCCTTGCGAAAAGAAAGCCTCTTTGTTTGCTCTTCCAAAAGATGAGATAACTTAAAACGAATGGTTACATTTTATTTAAAATACTGTTCCAGAACAGTACAATCCGAATATTCAAGTGTGTGCAGCGCATTTCACAGATGATCGCTTCATGAACCTGGGAGAGATCAAGACCGGCTGTGCATGAAAGCTTTTGTTAAAAAGTGGGGCCGTTCCAACCATTACAACTTCGCAAGGACAGTCTGGCGCTTCAGAGTCGCAGCCTGTAAGTATATTTATAAGTTAGCATATAGAAACATAACGGTTCATTATGTAAGGTCTTTATACACCTCTGAAGAAATAGTTTTGTATATTATATTGCATTTCTGTCAATAGATCCTCCTAAAAACCCAGTATTGTTCCTTTAACTGTTTGACACCATTCACGTTCACACCGACCACGCTTCATTCATGACAATACGGTTATTAATTGGCAAATGTCTAAATAAAACAAATAGCATATTTTTATAATAACAAATAGCATAATTACTCCAAATGTGACATTTAGAACTTTTTGCAGAGTGCTGCAAAAGTTTTTACTTATCCAGCGATCTCATAAAGTCGTGTTTATTTCACAACATGCTTTCATTTATTAAACTGGGTTAACAGTTTCATTTTTTAAATGTTTTGATACTGTCACACCCCAGTCTTTGTTCCCCCTGTCTTGTGAGATCTTTGAGTTTTGTTGATTTTCTGTTTCATGTTGTAGTTCTTTGTAGTTGGTTCTTTGTTCTTTGGTTCCTGTCAACTGCTTCCCCCAGGTGTGTCTAGTTATCTTTTTATACCCCTGTGTTTGACCTGTTTCTTTGTCTGGTATTGTTTTCAGTAGCCATGTTTCCATCCAAAGCTGCGAATTAAATGTATGCCCAAAACTGGAATATTGTTTAAAACATTTGCGAATAAAGCACCGTTTCCATCCATCGAGTCAAAGAGAACAAAACTGTCACTTCCTGATAAACTGACGCCAAATATCAAACAGAAAAATGGAAGTAGCTGCATTAGGAGAAGCCACTGTGGGTCGTATATGATAAATGACTTGCGTCTCAGAGCACGTAGGTGAAATGCAATGAGCCGGGAGGCGGGAGACTGCTCTTTGGGAACGCAGCAGGTCAAGACAGTTCTGGGAGGTGATAATACCGAACCACGTTGATGACAGACTTTGGCTAAGTCGTTTTAGAATGATCAAAACAACATTTCAGATGTTGTGCAATGAAATCGGTTGGCTGGTTAGTCCATTACCGTCCCACCGTGCCCCAGTTCTGACAGAAAAATGCATTGTAATCGTAAACTGGCTACATGTTGTGTATACAGATGTAACGGCCACTTAGAGCAGTTACGGTAGAGAGGACACTGTGCATGCGTGGGGGTGGTGGTACAGAAGCAGTGGGGAAAGACGAGAGGACCGCTCTGCCGACTTCTATCCTTTTTCTTTTGTTTACCAACGTGAGGATGTTTTCTGTTTTGTCGCTCAGCCCGCATGTGTGCTGACGAGCAGACGATGTGAGGACTTAATAAACCCGTGGAAAGTAAAACAGCCTTGTTTCTCGTTCATATTTTTCCTGGCAACGTTAACTTTTCTTCCCTCGTTGCACAAGGCACCCTTACGTTGCGTTACACAGAGTTGTGGGGGAGACATTTAGCGTCAGCAAAACAACAGTTCACCATTGTGTGTACTCGCTCGACCTGATTTGCCAAGTGGTTGATGTCCTCAGGGCAACATATTTTGTTGACTTAAGGACAACATTTTTATAAATGAAACCTAAACCACACCAAACCCGTACTCTGTGTGTCGAGCCATTCTTTGTCATATATGACATTTAAAAATGTTCAGACCTCCTCGTCCACTCAAACACACCTGTCACTTTTCGCCATTTTTGTTATCACGTGATCTGTTGGAGCAAAATCACATGACTTGATCACATGCTGGAATTTATTCAGGAAAATAAGTTTCCATCATAGTTTATGCACATTTTTTCTTATCGGATAAAAAGTTTATCCTACTCAGTTCTGCTGAGTTTTCAAAATGTATGCGCATCTTGGTGTTTCCATCCCGGTTTTTTTTATGCGATAGTCCAAAATGCGCATAAAAATAGGTGGATGGAAACGTGGCTAGTGTGGTTATGCGTCTCCTTGTTCTTGGTTTCTGTTTGTAGTTATTCATGTTTCTTTGTTTTAATAAACCTGCTTGCACTTGGATCCAGCCCCAACAACCTCATTATAACAAATATGAACTGTTTTGACTGACCATGCTTCATTCACGATGATACAATTCATGAACGGGGCTTGTCTCTGAACTTACATTGACTCATTGCCACATTTAAAAAGCTTGACTTAAGGAAAAAGCCAACTGCAGAGACATTTTTTGATTTATAACTTGCATGTTTATCATGATCTCAATCCCGGGTTTTCAAACAGCGGAGAAATGCAGTGCTGTTTGGAGTCATATTGTCACATTTATCATTTCAGTGAAAGTGTCTGACCTCAGTGTGTGTAGCTGACAGTTGTGAGTCTTGAGAGCATCAGAGATCAGCTTCACTCCTGAATCCTTCAGATCATTGTTACTCAGGTCCAGCTCTCTCAGACAGTTTGAGGATTGCAGATATGAAGACAAACTTTCACAACACTCACCAGTCAGATTACAACTCTGTAGGCTGAAAAACACAAACAATACATTTACTTTAAACCTTTAACTTAACTGGTGGAATACACAATAAACACAATACACACAGATCACGAACATACAGAAACAGTAAAACTAAAATCATCAGATGCGATGTGTCTCATTGACTAACTAATATCTTGTTTTACACAGTGATCATACTGAACCATGAATGTATGTGTGTTGTAATGTTTATAATATATTCTAACAGAAGACTCACAGAGCTCTTGTGCAGTTGTTGACAGCCGGTACGAGTCTTCTTCTGCCCTCCTGTGTTGTGTTGTATTTCTTCAGATCAAACTCATCCATCACCTCCTCTGACATCTGAAGCATGTAGGCTATTGCTGAACAGTGAGCGGCCGAGAGTTTCTTCTCTGAGTGTTTGTCTGATCTCACAAACTCCTCGATCTCTCTGTACAGAGTCTGATCTTTCACTTCAGACAGACACAAGAACAGATTGATGGACCTTTCAGCTGAGAGATTTTCCAGTTTAATTTTCTCTTTGATGTACTGTGTGGTTTTCTTGATGGTTTGTGAGGTGTCCACCATGTGTGTCAGTAGATCCTGTAAGAGTCTCTGATTGGACTCCAGTGAGATGCCCAGCAGAAACCTCAAGAAAAGATCCAGATGACCAGTTTCACTCTCAAGACCTTTATCTACTGTCTCTCTATGCATAGTGTGAACTACATCAAAAAACTGACAAGTATCTGTATTTTTGATGGCATAATAGTAAAACACGTACAGGGCGGCGAGAAACTCCTGAAAGCTGAGATGTATGAAGCTGTAGATCTTCCTCTGATGACTGACAGATTCCTCCTTAAAGATCTCAGTACAGATGCCAGAATACAGCGAGGCGTCAGTGATGTCTATCCCACACTCTCTCAGATCCTCCTCATAGAACATCACATTGCCCTTCATCAGCTGTTTGAAAGCCACTTCAGCCAGTTTCACAATCACTTCTCTGTTGATCTCTGGATCTCTCTCTGGATCATACTTCTCATTCTTCATCTTCATCTGGATCAGCAGGAAGTGGATGTACATTTCACTCAGAGTTTTGGGGATTTCTTCACTGTGATCTTGTGTCAGGATCTTCTGAAGCACAGTGGAGGAGATCCAACAGAAGACCGGTATGTGACACATGATGTGGAGGCTTCTCGCTCTTCTAATGTGGGATATGATTCTGCTGGCTTGATGCTCGTCGCTGATTCTCTTCCTGAAATATTCCTCCTTCTGAGCGTCGTCGAATCCCTGGATTTCTGTCACACGCGTGATGTATTTGGAGGGGATCTGATTGGCTGCTGCTGGTCTGGAGGTGATCCAGATGAGAGCGGAGGGAAGCAGATCTCCTTTCATGAGGTTTGACATCAACACGGCCACTGATGAAGCGTCCGTCACATCAGAAACTTTCTCACTGTGGTCTGAAAACATCCGTGTCATTCTGCTTTCATCCAGACCATCAAAGATGAACACAACTTTACACTCCTCATAAATCTGAGAGTCCACATCTTGAAGTTCAGGATGAAAGTCCAGCAGAAGTTTGTGAAGACTGTAGCGATGCTCTCCAATCAAGTTCAGCTCTCGAAACGGAAGCAGGAACATGAAATCTACGTCCTGATTGGCTGTTCCCTCGGCCCAATCCAGAATGAACTTGTGCACAGAGACTGTTTTTCCAATTCCAGCGATGCCTTTAGTAAGAACGCTCTTGATTTTGTGTCTTTGATGTGATTGAGGTTTAAAGATGTCATTGCAGTAGATTGGAGTGTCTTGTGTTCTTCTGGGCTGTTTCTCCATGTGTAAAACCTCATGTTCTTCATTCACTCCTTCACTCTCTCCCTCTCTGATGTACAGCTGTGTGTAAATTCTCTTCAGGAGCGTTTGATTCTCTTGTGCTTTCATTCCCTCAAATAAACTCTCATACTTGTTCTTCATGATGCTTTTGTGTTTGTCTTTGACTCTCTGCAGAACATCATCCACTGATTCATCATGACAATCCTGCTGCACGTCTGCACTCACACCACCTTCACCTCTAACGTTTGATCTATGGATGAATAAAAAGAAAAACATGAATGTAAAGGACTTATTACATCAATAAAATGTAAATAGTGTATTTTCTGTGTTATGAACGTCTAACTGTAGGTTCACTCACTTCATATCAATAAAGTTGACTTTCACACACAAATAAAAAAGTAGACCAGCTCTCTCAAATCTCTTTGTTGATTACGTTTGTTTTTCACTGTCTCGGCCTAGTTTTTCTACAGTAGTTAGAAGACCAACTACATGTTTATACTCACAGAGGTTCAGATGTTACTGATGCATCACCGAGTTCAGGTGGAAGAGGCAACGAACTGTTACTCTTCAGAGACACAACACTGGGTTCTGGACAAGTTCCTCTCTGAACCTCTGATCTAGAAATAATTCAGCATATTAAGACACAAATAATCATTTTAGACACAATATGCCTGTCGTTATTCTAATCTAGGGACGCACCGATCCAATACCTAGATCGGTACAGGTTTGATGAGAACATTTTGGTGTTACTACTGTAAGTATCAGACTGATGACCGATCCGAATCATGCGTTGAAACTGTTATAAAAACTTTTATAAAAGCTCCATAAAAGTTTTCATGCAAATTTCAAATCTGTGTTCGCTTTACATTAGAAACAAACAGATGTTTAGAATATTTCACTTAGAATTAAGTCACAGAAACTCTTTCTTCCGTTGCTGCTGTCAAATGTCAATATCCAGCATTCACAAGTGTTCAGTTATGACATTTAGGACAAATATTTCTCAGAGATGTTACAATACTTCTATTATTCCTCACAATCAGTAGATAATGGTCTGTGATTTTGTTAAAAGGATTGTATTTTGCTGAAGTTTATTACTAATTCTGAATGGTCTAATGGAAAACTGAACTGGAGTAGTGGACTAAATGAAACATGTCATTTACACACAGTAACTGAATTATAGGCAGGGCTGTAAATATATGTAGCACATGCTACGAAAAAATCGGTCTGTGCTAAGAATAAATGTAATGGTGTTGCACGCGTGCGATACAGTTTAGCAGGTGCATTAGACAGAGCCGCTTGTTTGTGTGAAGTGTGTTTGTCATTGTGCTTGTTCATGTGTGAGGTTAACTAATGGCGCATCACTATTTGTTTTCGTTTTTATTTGCAATTAAAACTCGTTCTCCGGCTGCATCGAGTCCATTGATCTAGAGCCCTATGATCTGCTCGATTTGGGAAAACATGGAAGGAATCACAAAAGCGGAATTCTGCCATTTAAATATGTCATCTGCTTGTTCTGCATGTCTATGAGTGAATGAGCTGCACACTTTAAAGGGGTCATATGGCGCGAACACGTGTTGTTCTGTGTCTTTGGTGTGTTATAAGTTGCTCATGCATGTATTAAACGTGTAAAACTGCAGAAATGAAAGTGTGGGAACAAAAGAGTCATTCTATGTAAAAGCGAATGCTCACCCAGACCTGCCTGAAACACCTCGTGTAACCACACCCCCACAAATCTACGTCAGTTGGTGGTCTGATTGGACTAAGACCGCCCAAATGTAGACTCAGGTAAGGTGGGCGTACCTGTCAGTCCAATTGAAGAGGAACCTGATGTTCCAAATATGGTCAGAGGCATCACATTTCCCTCACACGCTTGCAGTATTCCACCAATCACTACACACTGGTGAACTGGCCAATCACAGCACACCTCGCTTTTCAGAGCCATGAGCTTTGTTAAAAATATGTGTGTTTCAGAGAGGCGGAGCAAAGAGGAGATACAAACATGCACGGTGTGTGGAAAATACAGCGTTTATCAACCTTAAATCCTGTAGACACATTACATTACATCTAAAACAAACCATAATATTCCTTTTAGTCGTGTCATATCACCCCTTTAACATGTTACAAGCGTGACACTCGTGGATTTGTCTGCATCTTATTATATGAGGACATGAAGACATGAACTTCATCTACAGAGTTGTTCTTTTTACGAGCATTTCACTGTTTGAGTGAAGCTACTGTCAAGCACACTGAAACTCAAGCGTCTTCACGACGACCCGCCAAATTAAAAGTCAGCTAAATTTGAACCAGATGATAAAAGAATTAACTTGTAGTAAATTTAGTGTACTAAAGAATAATTTAATATTTACTATAGTAAGGTTCAGATACTGTAGTACACAAGAATTTTACTGCAGTTTAATGTAGTAAATACTATACTATTTTTTATGGACAAATGTATTTATTACTCTATAGTAAAGCATTGAAAATACAGACCTCAGAAAAATTAGAAAGGAAAAACAAATTTGGGAAAAATTATATGGCCCTAATTTATCCATTTGTATAACGTTAATGTCCTTTTTACCTCTTACCTGTGTATTTGTGTGATGACCTGCACCTGTTTTTTTAAAGACGATAACAGACATATACTTGTGCTACAACTGTTAAAGGTCTCCTCAGACGAGCACTTTCAACAAGTTGGTATGATTTATTAGGGTCTTCATGAAATGTCTGGAACATATTTTGCTTAAAAACACTCAATGGCTGTGCAAACAAAACCCTTCTTGCCTCGTCAAAAACAGCTCTGCTCACAGCAACCGGTTTTGGTGCATGTCTCTTTAAATGATAATGAGTTACAGCGCACCCCACCCCCTTCTGTCTGGCTGTAAACACAACACACGTGCAGTGGCAATGGTTTAGCTAAATGATATGTCCTGAATTCCTCTGCGGTTAGTTTCATCTTAAACGTCTCAAATCATTCGTCCGGAGACAAAAAAATCAGTCACAGCAAACAGTGCATCCTAATGCGCTTACGTTGTGCGTGTATGCTTACCTAAAATTCGCGGAATCCACTGCAGATCTCAACGGAATTACATGGATTTTAGCGCTTGTCATTGACAAGTTATAACGTTACACACACAACGTGAGAGCTAGTTTGCTGTGACAGATTTTTCAGCCTAAGGACGAATGATTTGAGACGTTTAAAACGAAACTAACTGCAGTGTTCGCCCCTGTTCATTAGCAAAACAAACAGCTTGCCGCAGCTGAACATATTAATGCACATAATGTATTAACATTCATACAGCTAAACTCCAAGTGTCCATCTGCACTTATATAGAGTAAGTTTAACACTGGCTTTGAATGTTCTATTTAACCCGTGACTGACTTAGCTCCCTTCGCTATCATATGCTAACGTTATCCTCCTATATATACGGTACATTTACGTCAATTCAGACTGTTGATAAATATTACTTACATCGGCAGTTTTGTCTCGTTCAGTCGGTCTCGATCCCTCTTGAGGAACAACTTTGAAGCTAATCCTGCTTGTACTGTCCCAGGTTGATAAAGCACTCCGGTTAGAAGTGATTCGCGCAAACAAGCAGGTTTTTACTTATGGATTCTGATGGATTTCCACTAAAAATAAAATAAATCCACTCCTGTCTCTTTCTAGGTTTGGACTGTGCAGCGACTACATTGCATGTTGTCCACAAACTTTAGCCATGGCGTCACGAACACCACTGTCGCTTGTGAAAACAACAACGGCGGAGCGCGGTGGGTGGAACTGTGTAGATTAAGGGGCGGTAACATTATAATAAAATCCCCTTTGGACGTCACAATCGGAGCGAAATCTGAACGGCTGGATTTCTCACATGCTTGCAGGGAAAGGCACACAAAAACAAACTTACTGGGTTCTTATTTTTCACGTTTTCTGGGTTGCTAGATGCACCGGGGACCCGATTATAGCACTTAAACACAGAAAAAGTGGGGTTTTCATCCGATGTCTCCTTTAAGCCTGTGTTACAAAACTTTAAACCTCTGTAGCAGCGGTGCTATGTGCAAAAAAGTTAACGTACAGCCCTGCTTATAAACCTCGGATTATAAACAGCTCAGTTAGATGGATACAATACACAATATGTGAGCAGATAAATCTCTCTTATCTTTGTGCTCTTATATTTATGAACTTTACATTCTTGACCGAGGATCCCTGTGATTTCATCAATCATTCTGCACCTGGGATGTGCATAAGCACTTTGTATCGCTCTGCATTGGTGACTTTCATACTCTATTATTTTTGTGCACTAAACACATATATTTAGCCTATTTATATGTTTAATCATTCTTATAACACATTCTGTAGTAATCTGCAACTGTACAGTATGTTTTACATTTAAATTGTACCAGACGTAGCAGTAAAAGCTATAAACTTTACTTCATTTACTGATTTTTTTAAACTGTATTCTAAGATGATGTTTTAGATATGATAGAAGATGCTGCCTATAAACATTAGAGCGCCACCCTCAGACACCTGTGTCAAAAGCATTCTGTATGTCTTCAGTCATTTGAATGTAAATGTAGGTTAACAGCAATTAATCATGTATATCCTTCGATACGATTCAGAATCTGCCACACCTAAATATAAGGTCAGGAGCCACTACTGATGAGATCAGTAAATGAAAATGTAGTGTCTGTAATATTGCTATCATAGTTACAGCAGTTTGATAAACAACTTGCATGTTTATACTCACAGAGGTTCAGATGTTACTGATCCATCACCGAGTTTAGGTGGAAGAAGAGGCAACGAACTGTTACTCTTAAGAGACACAACACTGGGTTCTGGAGATGATGAGGATGTTTTTCTCTCTGAATGTTTTATTTCAGAATCAATGCTCTCTCTATACTCCATAATGAGACACTGACCTCAGATCTGTAAACAGAAACACAGAAAAAACTCAATTAAACAACTAAATGACTATAGATAGTCTGCTGGGTGTTTTATTTCTTTAGTCTCTCTTCTGCATTAATGTAAGGACTTTTGAGAACACCTAGAATAACTAAATCCACCAAAGGGGGCGGAGCTTACTCATACGTAGCACCTAAACTCTGGAATAGCCTTCCCGTTACTATTCGAGGGTCAGACACACTCTCCCAATTTAAATCTAGATTAAAGACACATCTCTTCAGCCAAGCATTCACTTAATGCAAAATATGCTAAATAAACCACCGGGAGACTGCATTTATTAGAGATTATTTACTAGAATAATCATGCTTGTTCTATAAACACACATGCACGGTGTTGTTTTTTACCTTTTTTGTGTTTTTCAGTTTTTCTTATTTTCTCCTGTAAAGCTGCTTTGGAACAATGCACATTGTGAATAAAATTGAATTGAAGTGAAATTGTAAGAAGAGAGGGGTGGAGCCCTGACATGTGAACACAATAGAGTATAAGTGAAAGTAATGTGTCTGTGTATGTAGTGGGTTTACTTCCGTGTTGTGTTTCACATTAAACGGTGTGTATTTATTGCTGGATTCAAGGAGATCTGAATAGAAACATAAACATTTTCAGACACATCAGTCAAGACAAAACTACCTTATCTGACAACACATTACCATGAGACATCGACTTTACTCTTACACTCACATATGAACTCACCATCTTCACTTTTATACATAGGCCCATTAACCCGTTTATTATTAACCTTTATCAAATATAAAAACGAATACCACATAATACACCTGTGATCACGTGACCATACGTCGTTGCACTGTATGATTTTATTAGGCCTACCTAATAGTTTTCCCAATAACATCATAAACAAGCTTGGCTAAATAATAATGTGGTGTAGCAACAAACTCTTTTAACATGTATTTATTTCAGATGTTAACTAAAGGCAGAATCTTTGATGATTGATTTCATGATAATCCTCGAGCGCATGTTCGGATCTTCATCATCTCATCGGTTTTAAATTAAGCGTTAAGATCGTTACACGACAGCAAGCGTAATAAAAACATAAATAAAGACATAATATTAAACTGTACTTAAGCTTATGATATGAAGTTCTTACCGTGAGGTGTGTATCTAATGGCACTGTTTTTACTTTCAGTTGACTGATCTGATCATCACACTTCTTGTTTGTCGGCAGGTGTGGCTTCAGGAAGATTAACCCTGAACCTCATTCAAATCTCAGCACAGGTGCACAATAATGACTGTTGATGAAAACAGTCATAATAATTCGAAAATAAAATCGAAATTAGGAGAATATGGTCGTAATATTTTTGAGAATGTAACGTGAATGTGGAGTAATGCAGTGAACAAGCAGACCTGTGAAGTAAAAACCATGACACCCTCACCAGTGTAGGCTAATATTTCAACATTAAAATAATACGATAAAGATAAACATTTTTATGCATTTCACTTTTCCGTTTTAATAATTCCATTTTTGAGAAGTAATAGCCTCTCACCTGATAAAACGACTAAGTTCCTTTGACATAAATAAATTCCTGTCGGTTATAAGTAGCCTATATATGGCTGTCAGACGAAAGTAAATATTTTGTTTCATGTTATTTTCATAAATCTTAGTCTTAAACCACTATAGTTAAATTTGAACATCAGAGAAACAGAAAACAGAAAGTTTTTCTGTGCACGCGGTTTTGTTGAGCCAAACAGTGTGCCATTATATTCCCTTTCACCACAATAATAAAAGAGCAGCCTATGTGACATGTTAAATCTCTTTGTACTTACATAAGGGACAGATTTAGTACTTCATTAAAATCAAATTCATACACATGCTAGAATGCACAACGCATAGTATGTAATTCTACCACACTACAACCCATCACGCTCTCAAAGATCTCAAAACTCCAGACTTTTGAGAACATCTAGAATAACTAAATGCACCAAAGGGGGCGGAGCTTTCTCATACGTAGCACCTAAACTCTGGAATAGCCTCCCCGATACTATTCCAGGGTCAGACACACTCTCCCAATTTAAATCTAGATTAAAGACGCATCTTTTCAGCCAAGCATTCACTTAATGCAAAATATGCTAAATAAACCACCGGGAGACTGCATTTATTAGATATTATTTACTAGAATAATCTTGATTGTTCTATAAACACCATGATTATGTTACACTGCTGTGTTTGACCTTTTTTGTGTTTTTCTTATTTTATCCTGTAAAGCTGCTTTGGAACAATGCACATTGTGAAAATGTCATGATCGTGGGTGGTGAAACAAGAATAGAGGACCCCGGTGCAGACAGCGGGTAAGGGGTTAACAACACATCTAATAATAATAATAATAATAATAATAAAGACAAAACCAAAAAACCCACGAGGGGATAACATAACAAAACGGGAATATAATAGCATGACAAGATTGGACTAAGACTAACTACACTTAAACAAGAACTAAAGTTAACACTTGACATAATTTACAAATGACTACACTAGACTAAACTTGACAAGACACAGGAACTCACCATACAATCACAATGAACCGGCACAGGACAGAAAACACAAGGGCATTATAAAGGGATCAAATCAAGAGGGGAACAGGTGCAGGGCATGAAATCATTAAACAGCAATAATGAGGAAACGAGGGGGCGGGGACAGAGACTGGAGAGAGTGTATGGCAAGCCACAAGGGCCAAAAATGCCTCTCTCCATATTAAACATGAGGTTCTGTCATGATTCTGCCTCCTCATGTCATGTCTTTCTTGGTCTGGTTGCAGAACCATAACAGAAAAGCGCTATATAAATAAAATTGAATTGAATTTGGGACACAACTCTGCTTCTCTTTTAACAAAGTCTTCATTTATTTCATCATATGTTTATTTTATTTAAAGATTTATCATTTCTATATTACTATGGGAGAATTTATACATGATCTGCACATTAAAATAATAAATTATAATAACTGTCCACATTTATCACTTAAATTAAATTAGTGCTGTCAATCGATTAAAAAAATTAATCCGATTAATCACACATTTTTTCTGTGATTAATCACGATTAATCGCACACAACAATTATATTTTAAAATATACTTTTACATTTTAATAATTTCACATTTAATCTTCAAATTGATGTAGAAACAACATATTTCTTTAACAGCATCATTTTATGAAAGCTAACATTTTGATATTAGTACTGTAACTGATGTCTCTATTAAATTGATTATTTTAACATTAATTATAGCCATTCAACAGTATAATTGAGAGCTCATGTAGGAAATTGAAGGACACTTTACAGTCTTTAATGCTAAATTATAAATTAAATGCAGAAGAATTCTCATTAAAGCTACAAAATCACATTGATTTCTTCTTTTATTTTGTTCTTTGATTAACATTAGTGACAGGAGTCACAGCAGCACGTTTAAGAGCGCGGCCCCTTTAAGAGCTGTCTCAGTACGCAGATCTGACCGTCACCGCACTCCCATTTTCACAACTCTTTGCATTCATTTAAGATTTTATTTTACACTTTGAAGTCTGTGCTTAAGAAAATGCTAGACAAAACGGGCTTTCTGACATAATCTTGTGTGGTTTTATCCATTCAAGCACGAAAGAGAACTTAACACGGATGCGCTGTCTGACAGAGATTCACCGACGCAGCCCTTAGCAGGTGACTGTTTACACCAGACTGGACCTCGCGTTGCGTTTTGCCGCGTCCCACAGTTTAGAAGCGGTCTATCTTCATTGAACGCGTCAAAGCAACTGTTTCAAATCGCGCTTAAGTGGTTTAAAAGCCTGTACACGAATAAGAGCGTGATTACATAATGTAACGCTAGACAAAGGATGTCAAAACAAACGGATGCTGCGTTAATTGTGATAAATATTTTCTCACGCGTTAATTTGAAAAAATTAATCGCATGCGTTAACGCGTTAACGTTGACAGCCCTAAATTAAATCTATTCCACCAACAAGCAAATATAAATTATTTAGATTATGTTACTTAGTACAGATACTTCTCTGTGTCTATCTAAAGCAAAATAGGACACAGGTGTTTTGTTATACCTTTTGATGGAAATCTATGGCCACAAATTTGTAAAAACCTATTCAACATAAAATGATTTACAGTTAAATACATTAATACATCTCACGCAATTAAATAAATAATTAAAATGAACTTGTGGAACTCAGTGATGTTTTCAATGTAATGTTAGTAGCTCAGATACATACCTCCATTCATTGTGACAACTCCTGTACATGGCCTCGACATGACTTCATAAAGCTTTTGATCACTGACTAAATCAAAACACAGACTTCCTAAGTTAGAAACACTGTTTTGTGTGCGCAGGCCAGAGAAGCGCACAGCAGAATGAATATAGCGGAAACGCTGTTGTGTGAAATTTTCTTCCCCTAGCTTGTTTGGGCCCCAAGTGCGTGTGGGTCCCTGGGCCTGTGCCCATAATGCCCATTGGATAATCCGGACCCTGACTCTGAGTTGATTTACACGGAGATGCGAAACTTTGAGTTTTTGGTTTCAGAACAGCTGATTTAAGTTAATTCTATCAACTCTGAGTTAAGTGTGTACACCACGACTACGACAAGCCATGATCAATGGAGCTCCGATATTACGATTCACCATGGCAACGGCACAAAAAAAGCAAAATGGCGGCAGAAAGCGCTTGAGAGCGAGGCACACCTTCCGCTCTGCATACAGTGGATTTACTAATGTGCAGAAGATGACTTAAGTTTAAAATAATAAATAGATAAATGTACCAATAAACAAATAAATTAATCAGTAAACGAAGGAATAAATGAATGAAACAACAGAAATAAAACAGAAATAATAAAAACAATCTTATGTTCTCACTCCGCATCAGTGCTGTAGTGATAAGTGTGTGACGTCATGGTGTATAGGACACCTATAATTCATAAATTTATTTAATTTCAGATGAATGTAATTCATTTGTGTTAAACCAATTAAATGTGAATGCTTCAGTGTGACACTAATTTTTTTAATAAACATCTTTATTTTTACCACATGTAATGTATGGTGCTAGCAGGGAGCACCAGAGGGTTTACTGCATTTGCAGAGTATTTACTCACTGAGTAAAGCTTGATACATGCATGGGCATAAATGTGCTCGTCCCCAACCTAAGTAAAACATTTACTCGTCCGCACTGGTAACCCCCAGAAAAATCACAGACAACAGAAAATCTTCTGAATTTTAACATTACAGAACAATAAACACTAACAAGTCTCCTTATCTGCCCCAAAACACAAAAACAATAGCACAATTTTTAAATCTAAATCCAGTCATAAGAGCAAAGCATGCTGGGAACTCAATCCGCTGTGTAGTTTCAGTTAGTCAATGAAAATGATTCATTTTGTCCCAACACAAATGGACCAAGTTATGTCAAAGAGTTGCCTATTTATGTTAGTATTACACATTGAAATTGTGCTTGAACAAGAAACCAATACAAATGTGTAATATAACACTATATTGATTACGTAAAACAAACAACCTCTAAAAATCTCTTTTTTTTATTGTACTTATCCTAAATAGTATTGGGAGCCGCAGAGATGACGTATTTTTGTATGCAAACCCCGGAAGCGAGTTTGCATTTTAGGACTTCCGGTTCCATGGCTCCAAAGTCTATGGGTTATTTTGAATGGGTAAATCGCCTGAAATAAGGTCTGTGGTAAACCATACCTCTAAATATTTTCACGTTTTATTCTATGACATAAAACCCACCAGTTATAACCCGCTTGTGATTTTTTAAAGCCTCATGGTGTCTTAAAAATGGTGGTTTCTAATAAGTTGCTAAAAGCGACTTATTAGCGCATATAAAGCTCACAAATAATGCAACATGAGCACAAGTCCCAGTTGCATAAACTTAGCAGCTAAGTTAAGACTGCGTCTTAAGAACTAGTCTCACTAGCAATTAGTTAGAACTAATCAGTCTTACTTTTCAAATTTCAATTAGCCGCCCAATCTAAATTTTTATATAAGAGCTTTGAAGAAGTTGTAACCAGTCTTGAAGAAAAATATTTGATGACTAACTTCTAAGACTAGTCTGAGCAGTTTATGTAACCGGCCCCAGATCTCTTAAAACGTAGATGCGGATTCATTCACGGAGTAATTACTTACCAGGGAACACATTTTTAATAAAGTTTGAAAGAGTTGTTGGAGGCTTGGTGGTGGTGACGTTGATATCGAGCGACCTTAAAGTCACCATGAAATCAAACAGTAAAATTCGAAGTGTTTCACACAGTGTTGCAGTGATTATTATAAAAGATTTATCCGTGCACACGATTATTTTTTCAAAATTCATTTGCACTTGTAATCTTTAATCAATCTGCATTGATGCAGACTCCACTGAAGTCCCCTACCCAGGAATCCTTGCGAACGCCCAATCACAGAACGGATGGGAGGAGTGTCGTGGATGTCAGACATTATACGTAAACATGACGGTTACATTTTTAAATGTATGTTTTGATAAAATTCTAAATTAATTAATTAATTAGTTTCTTATTCACATTATTGCTTATTTATTTTCTATTAAGCCAGCTTTTCAAGAATAAAAACTTTTAATGCAGTGCATTTTCTTAGGTAATAAGCCATGTTTTGTTGTAGATTGATATTTAGTTGTCTCTGGGCTCTGTAAAGCTGAACAGCACAGCTTCTGCATTATAGAGAAATATTAAACAACAACATATATGCATATTAAGAACATATTATGCACATTAAGTTAGTGTATACCAGTGGCATTGCTAGGCCCTTTTTAGGGGAGCTAAAGCCCCCCTAAAGTTCTAGCTCAGCTCCCCTAAAATATTGTGAGTAACTATGTAATCAGAATTCGAGATCGCTTTATAGTCCCCTTTGAAACTGTTATTATGAAAATGGCGGCAGGCTGCGTTATTTAGCGCATTCTTCCGTTCACAGCAGCACAGAGTGGAGTGAACGTCATAAGCAGAGTACAAGGTGTGTGCATTAACATGACATCTGCATCTTTGTCATTCTTTGTTATAAATGCAGCTTACATAATTTGATGCGGGAGCGATACAAGACCCTTTCCTATCCATTGTAAAAGTTTTGTCTGCGTTCACCCCTCTCACACTGTTAACTAACGTTAGTTGTTTACTTCCAGCAAAATGAAAGCACTTCCTGGCTAACACAGTTACGTTGTGACGACGTACCATAATAACGTTCCAGCGACGTAACTTTGTGATTCCCATATTCGTCCTGACGACGTAACATTGGACGTTGTTGGGACATGGTGATAATAACCTCCTGAAGACGTAACTTTGTGATTCCCATATTCGTCCTGACGACGTAACATTGGACGTTGTTGGGACATGGTGATAATAACCTCCTGAAGACATAGCTGGAACATACCATATTCGTCGCAGGGACGTACCAATAACGTTTCTGGGACCTGATGAGCACATCCTAACGACCAAACAGTCACGTTGTTAAAATCTTTTTATTTAATTTAAACAATTATCATCCCTCAAGTGGATTATTAAATTAATTTGTGATTTAATCTGTGCGTTAAAGATGAAATGTTATGCATAATTGGAGTAATTCTCTATTCAAATATGTATAAAGCACAGTATAACGATTACAAAACTCACATCACAATCAGATATTTTATGTATACTGTATAGCCTACATGACATAAATAATCAAAGACTTCAACACAATATAGAGGATTTAAAGCAGATATAAAGCAGATATTTATTGACAGATGAATAAACATTATGTATAGGCTAAACATTATATTCTTGTCTTACCACATAAGTTTAGCAGGTTGTCCGTTTTTAGAAACGACAATCAAAAGCTTCTTAGTCACACTCACAAACATCAGGGGCCGTTCATTTAAACAAGCCAAATCGATCGAAATAAAATAATCTGAAAATAATAAACGAATAAAACATGGACAAAATTTATAAAAACCGTTAAGAGCAAAATTATTTTATCGATTCATTCATTCCTTTATTTTCATATTACATTTATTTGTTTAGATATTTATACATGTTTATGTATTTTTTATTTTTGCAGGTTTAGTCCTCAATATAGATTACACCCTTCGAAGCACTCACTCCAGATGGTAAACAGATGGTAGGGATGAACCCTTCGAAATGGAACGCAGGGAGTCTGCACAGGAATGAGTGTGATGTGGAGCCACGTTATCAAGGTCTCACACAGTGTGATCACGGCCTCCTTTTCATGGGTGTGACATAACCACTTGGAGACACATGACAAACATTTCACAATATCTAAACACTGGTCCACATGCAAGCCTGGTTTGACGTTTTACTTTTAAGATCACAATTAAATCACACATTTAACGTTCCGTTATAAACGTTCCATTGGATGTATTTTGTTGGCTTGGGCCTACGTAATTTAACTCAGTGGTCTATAAGCTTACTAAAAACTGTTTTTAAACACATTTTATGTACATGGGCAATAACCATTTGATTTTAACCCAAAAAAAGTTCTGGACTGTGACCTAAAGGGCCATATTTAGGAAAAATTCAAATATAAAAAAAGTCAAATATCTGTGACCACTTTATTTACATGCAGCACAAAAACCAGTGCGTAAAGATATATAATTTATTAGCAGCAGGCTGAGAAAGACAAATAACCTTGCAAAATCATTTAAGAATGATAGCATCAACTGTCCTGAAGCTGGATACTCTCATGCACAGGGGGAGGAGTATGCAGTCTCAGACTGGTCACCTGAAGGAGAGGAAACAGCACATTGCAGTATCATACTGTAAAGGAGGAAAAACAAGTGCAGCAACCTCAAAACCCATTACTTGGTTGATAGTAGTCATAGACTTTGATCACAGCAGAACGGAGACTTTTCACTGGATAAAGTTGTTTCATTTGTAGCTTGTAACTCATTGGAATATTTTTTGGAACCTGCAAGAGAGAACAGGCCATAAGTACAAATATGAACTCTCAGCATTCAAAACTAACACTCCCTCACCTCCTTCAAATACACGATGACACGACCAGCTTCTGAATCGACCCGTTCAACCAGTGGTGCGTATGAATTGGGTGGAGTTCCAAGCTGTGTACAAAAATCAAGTAGTTGACTAATAAAAAAGGAGCTTTTTTATTGCAACCATTTACAAATAACTTCAAACACTCAAACCGACCGTTGTGGTGTCTGCCGTGAACCCCGATAGGAGTTTAATGTCTACTATGACCATGTTAGTGCTTTCCTGCGGCCCATTGTATCTGCAAGAAACAAATTGAACAAAATGTTACATTCAGATATACTGTAGCAGTAACGAACTGTATTTTTGTACAAAGTATAATCAAGTTATTTTTTCCTATAAGGTATAATGCGGACCCTTGACCAAGAGTCAAAATCTTAACATCTTACTTGACAAAGAAGTTCATGATGAGATTTGGACCAGATGACACAAGGCAATCTCCCGTAAGCTTTGCTTCAACGCTTAAAGTTTTAGTGATCTGAGCAGGTGTTGGAATGTTGTAGAATAAGGTGACCTGTGACCACAAAATCAAAATGACAAAGTTTGGCATCTTTTTGTAATTCTTTGGTTTTACAAAGAAAGCAAAAGTGTGGCTAACCTGCACTGACACGCAGGTTGAGCCAGTCACTCCAATAGTATATCTGCCAGGAACATTCTGTAGCTGCTCCTCCTGATACAGCAACTTGTTGTCCTGATCCACATCAAAGCTGTGAGAGTCTCCTGCTGACTGAACAGTCACTGTGCTGGAACCATCAGAGCTGAACACTTTGGTAGCGTACAAAGACAAAGCCTGAAGAGCCACAACGGTGTCCTGATAACATCACAACATGAAAACGCATGTGGGTAAGCAAGCAGGTTCACTAATGTTCTTCATTTGTAGTCTGGTAACCTGTGTAGAGGAGAATCCTCCATAAGCATTATGTTGCTTCACAAGCCAGCTGACAATCCTGTTAGCATATCCCAGATCAGCTGTAGTGACTGAATCTGTAGTGAGAACCGCTAACAGAACATATGAGCTGATCTCCACTGCCAGAGAACCAGAATAAACCGTAGATCCCATCTGAGTCCAGTGCAGGAGACCTCCTTTACAACACACACCAAAAGAGACATGAGACTGTCCTATATTGTTCAGACAAGAGACTGTCCTATATTGTCGACTGAGAACACAGTAAATATCTTTACCATCTGAAATAGCAAGAGTATCTAGCTCATTTAAAAGCTGCCACAGGGTGTCCTCGTCTCTCGCCAGACTGAAAGTGTAGGCAAGCAGCGCAATAGTGTAAGTGTTTTTAAGATCCCCATTGATGGACCTCAAACAGGACAAAGCTTGAGTGACCACAGGATCCTGAAACACAGAATGACGACACTGAGACACACCTGCCGTTTCTCTAATAGTTTCTACGGTGTTCTCTGGAGATGATCTTACTGTCACTGGAGTTTCCAGTTCAAGCAATGATGCAGTGATGTAGGCAGTCATGGTCACATTATCATTCACGCCACCCTTCACAAACACAAAATAAAGATGAATAAAGTCCAATAAGTTTCAAACAAAAGATTTAAATGATAAATCACACACCATTCTGTTGTTGAACGACTTTCCCTGTTGAACAAAACAGCCATCTGAACTCTGTCCTCTTATTAACCAATCCTTTGCACTCTGAATAACATGTGGATCAATGAAGATGTATTTCTGTGCTTGGCCAAATGACCTCATGACAAATGCAGTCAACCTGAAGATGTGAAAATAACATTGTGACAAACATACTCAAGACGACTGAACAGTAATAAAAGACACTCACCATGTATTACCATCACCATAACCAAACGCGCTGAACGCCCCATCAGGATGTCTGTAGTTCAACTGTCTCTGGTATCCTGTTTAGTTTAACATTAGCAAATTCAGAAAAAAAAAAATTCTTGACATGCTGATGTGCTTGAATATGAAAAGTCTCATTTCATGTGGGGCATTTTCCAAACGAATTGAGCATCCCTATACCCTACTCCCTTCGAAGGGCTGAGCCCTTGAAGTGAACTGTTTGAAGGGTGTAGGGCATTACAGCCTCATCTCGTATGCGTTTGGAACTCCCTTCACAAAGGGAAACGACTGGCCAAATGTTACCTTTCACCACGCCGCACTTGTTGAAAAACAATACATTTAATATTTCTTGTTGAATATTGTCCGAGGTCCTACTTCCCCTTGTTTTTTTCACTCCACTTGGTATTTAAAAAGGAAATATATGATAAAGGAATATGTAGCTATTAAACATACTTATTTTAACCATTTTAACACATAAAAATAAATGTATTTGTAGGTAACGTCAAAATCCTGCTCCATATTTGCTCCAAAATGCACAGTGAGAACTCTTCATCCAAGACCACGTGATCACAAACGGAACTCACTTTGAAGTGACCATGGCATGTACCCTTTGCGAACAGACTTCTGAAAGGGCCCTTTGTAAAGGGATTCAGGTGTACACTTTAGTTTGGAACGCCGCTACAAATGGCATCCCCTTCTCGAAGTGCCCTTCAAGGGTGTATAAATGCCGTTTGGAAAATGCCCGTGGTGCGCAAGTACATCATTACCACTCTTCAGGAAGCCTATGGCTTTCTCTCTGATGTTTGAGGTGAGCTGCTCAGTGTTCTCCAGATACTGTAAAATGTAAATATTGGGAGAAAGAACAGCAATGTTTTGTTCTCCACAGCCGTACGGCATCAGTAATAATCCCTGAAGATTCTGCAGCGCACGACCCAATATGTCTCCTGCAAAAAAACAGCCAAACGTTAGTGTACATCTAGTTTTGTACCATTTACTTTGCACCTTACAAGAACTGAACTCAGAAATTCAGAAAGGAATGTTAAACTCATGGATACATAATCCATGTTTAATATCTAGCGATCAAATATACTCAATGCAGTTGCTTTACCAAGTACAGAGATAGAAGATCTGGCCGACCCCCTGATTACATTTGGTGGAAGAGTCAGCATCACCTCCTCTGAAATTCTACTTCCTATCAAATCATAAATCACAACATAACTGACAAGCACAAAGAGCAGTGTGAGATTAAACAATTGCCACTACATTGAGAAATGTGTCAAGTGTACACAAACCCCGCGGACACAACAACCAACTGTAGGTCGTTGTTCTTTCAACTCCTTCAGCCTTAAAATAACAGAAAAAACACATTACACCCAAAAAGACCTCCAATTTAATTTGCAAAGCAAACCAACGATTGATTAAAAGTGTGCTGACCAATACACGTAGACTTCGAGTGACTATGTCAACACGTCCGCTCTCTGGCACGCTCACAATCTTGCCACACGTGCCTTGAGAAAGTGCCTGTGCACTGATGGTCACATTCATGACTCCTGTAATGAAACCACTGAAATTAATGTCAGTTTTATTTAGATAAAGACGAATGCGAAATTGAACGAAACTGACCAAGAGCAAGTGGAGTAAGAACCCATGAAAAGGTCTTTCTCCCATTGACACACAGACATGTTGAATATGGAGATCCAGTTAAGGGTCTAAGAGTGAAGTCTGAGGACGGAGCAGGTGTTACTTGAACCTGTCCATTAAAGATTGAGGATTAGTTCAGATCGTATGACAGAAATGTGACCGAAGATGATTTGAGAAATCTCACCATGATGCACGCGGACAGATAGTTGAAGACGGTGGCCTTCAGCTCAAAGATCTCTCCACGGATGATGGAGTAAGGCAGAGAGAGCTCCAGGAAGAAGGGCTGGAAAACTGTCAGCTGAGCAGGAGGAGCCAGACCCAGACCTTCAGAGGACAAACAGAAGACATCCGCCTCCCAGGTGGTGATGGTGTCAGGAACCTTCACAGGAACCTCTGTTGAACCAGAGTCCCTGTGAAGAAAGCGGATAAACGTTATCCAAAAATTAGTGATAAACTCCTGCCTGTTGCTTGTATTCATTTCAACCATTTAAAAAAAGTTAGTGGTTGACTTACCCTACTTCAACAAGTTCCCAGATCCAAGTTTCTGGGAAGACTGTTCGAACAGTTACTTCAATAGCAGAATTAACTTCACCCAAACCAGCACCTTCTGCTAGTGGCACAGCCATTGCTAATGGCGCAGCCATCGGACGAATCCCAGGGTAACGCGGATAGTGCACTTAAAAGCACAAAAGATGAGATGAATACACTTGCAAACATTTCAGATTGTGTACAACAGTGGCTTGTTTTATATAGATGGAGGGGAAAGCATACACTATACCATCATGGCGGTAATAATTGTGGCCCCTATATTCCAGACACTGAGGATCTCTAAGAGCCAGATTTGAAGCAACCTTCAAGCCCACACCCTGTTAAAATGCAACAAAGTGATGTACATAAGGCAGATGGACAGTTCACCCAAAAATGACAAAATATCTGTCATGTTCTCAGATTGTTCCAAACCTGTATAAACTTATTTGTTCAAATGAACAAAGATATTTGTAAGAATGTCAGTTATCAAACATTTATTCCCTCATTGACTCCCATAGTATTTATTTTCCAAACTATGGCAATAAACGGGGGATGAGATTTGTTTGGTTACTGACATTCTTACAAATATCTTCCCTTGTGTTCATCAAAACAAATTATACAGGTTTAGAACAACCTGAGGGTGAGTAAATTTTCCTTTTGGGGTGAACCATCCCTTTAATAACATTAATTTGACTTAAAAAATACTAGCTACGTTTACATGGACAGTGGAAACATCGGATTGAATTTATTCAGATTGTGCAATCTGAATGTAGCGTTTACATGAAAGGTAAATTAACTGATCTGATTGATGATGTGCATTTACATGACAAGCTTCAAATCCGATATAATCTGCTGAGTGTTCACCTAAATACCCACTAAAACAGTGTTTTAAAGCACACGTGTATATTTTATTTTACAAACGGCACAAAAAGAAAAGTACAATTCATTAACGCAAAATAATGTCCAACGTTAAATATCAATGAAGCAAGGTCGTTACAGCGATTTACCATGGTAAAAACAGTTAATCCTTCCAAAGCACATGCAAGTAAACGTTAAATAAAATAAATGTTCGGTAGCCTACTACGCATATAAATGAAATTTGATTCGATATTTTAGCCTACAGTACGTTTGTAGATCTACAAATGTATCGTGTTTTAAAAAGGAACTCAGAAATTGTGGTTAAAATCTCACTCAAGAGAAACAGATAAGACATTTTAAATGCATAGAAACATTGTTCGTTTAGAGATGACAAGCATATGGAAATTTGCACCGCTTTCAGATTTCAGGTTTCTTTAGCAACCGCTGCTTACGACCCTGCATCATCTTTGCACATGCGCACAACTTCCTACTTGGCTTTTTAATCTGATCAAGTGTTCACATGTCCTATCAAGCGGATTACAAACGGCATAAACCACCCCTTACAATCCCACTGAAATTCTAATCGGTTTGGGAATCAAATCAATTTTTAATCTGATTGACGTTTATATGAAGCTTTTCCTTGCTGCGTTTACATTGGTCCATGTAAACGCAGCTAGCGTCTCCGAACTCCATACAATCACCAATGAGCAGCTACTCACCTTAAAGGTTTCATATGGACTGTTTGTTGGCACGACTCGAGGCGGCAGCACGGCTCGACGAGGCCTCCGTTTTAGACACTCCTGCTCATCTTCAACCTCATATGGATAAACAGATACTGACTGCACTGGCAACAGGCCGAAGATCTGTAACGGTCATATCAACAAGACCAGATGGTCACAACATAGTGAAAGTAAACATACTGGTACCAAAATGATATGTGCAACTATTTTGAAATAAAAATAAAGTTGCGAAACGAAGAACATGTACACCTTTTCTGCATTCAGACGTTTTCCTGATTCCAAGATGAAAAGGCTCTGATCTACAGCACTGACGCCACACAGTGAACCAGGATGAGCTGACAGCTCTATCGTGTTTTCTTCACCTGGAGCTGCTGAAGCAGGAGAAAACTGCACAGACACCTATGGCCAGAACAACAACGGTGAGGGTGTATGTTTGTAAGAAAACGTACAAAAATAAAAAGCATATATACACCTTGTTTTTAAAACACTTTTCAATGTCAAAAACTGTGCTTCCAGCAACCACATTGTTACTGGGCAGAAGACAGTATGCTAGAATCTGTACAGCTGGACTCAGATCTTCTCCAACAAACAGTTTGAATGACACCGAGCCACTCGCTGCTCCATTAGAAGTCTGCACGTTAACATTCTTATATCCATGATGAACAATCACTCCTCTGGACAAAACCTGACACAAACACACGACATTACTATGGCTTTGCCAGCAGAGATCACAGGAAAAATCATATGTAGTATTTTGTACTCACCATATAGATGACGGCGGTGTTAATGTTGCTAGCAGTCTCCCCAACAAAGTGATACTTAATGGTTACGGTAATCTCAGTATCACACATTAATGGCTGCTCAATTTTCTCTATGGTCAGTTCACTGAAAGTTGGGGTGTATGATGTGGCAGGCTGGAGAAGTCGAATAGTTTTCTGATCGGTAGTGAAGTATGGCTTTTTATAGGTATAAAGCAATTCTGGAGACACACTTGCCTGAAAAACAATGAATGGAATTTGTGTCCTGCAAAATGCCAACGTTAACTAAACGGGATTAAAATTCTGTCATTTACACATCCCCTTAGAATTTCAAACCGGTATGACTTTCTTCTGCACAAATAATGATATTTTGAAAAATGTTGGTAACAAAACCGCTGGTCCCCAATGACTTGCATTGGTTTTGTGTCTGTACAATAGAAGTCAATGGGGACCAAATTTTTGTGTTACCAAAATGACAATGGGAATAATGACAGAATTTTCATTTTGAAGGTGAACTATTCCTTTAACACAAACTAGCATACCATCAGATTAAAGTCACTGTTAGGAAGACTATCTGTATTAAGAGAGAAGGCGGCGAGTCCATTACTGTCTGTAGTGAGATTCTGGAGCACTTTGGAAGCCCAACTTTGACCTTCCAACAGATAGACTGCTTTATCATCAATTGGTGTCCCATTAAAATGCACAACTTTGATCTGCGAGGGATAAAAAAAAAAAGACAAACAATAAAGCAACACACCGAAGAGCATTGGAATTGTACAACTTTACTTGCCTCTCCTTCTAGAACTGATCCATGTTCAAAAGTGTTAGGGAGATCAACAAAGGTGACCTTCCCAATTTCATACGTCAGGGATACGGTTTGAGACTTCGTCATGACTGTGCCTAGGAAACAGTATCATGACACAGCTGTGAAAACTCCGTAAACTCATACGCATCTGAATGTTTAGAACAGCATGTCAATGCAGAGCTCACCTGTTCCCTCCTCTGTGAGATTTGCTTGAACAACAAGAGAATCTTGCAGATAATTCTCAAATCTGAAGTTTATAAAGGCTGACGTGTCAAACATATAGGAGGCACAACCAGTTTTATTCATCTAAGAGAAAGAAAAACCACACACTGCAGCTGCTTTAAATGACCAAAATAATAAAAAATGAAAATAACTGAATTACATGTCACACCTCAGCGATTTGGTTCAAGCAGGGACTAACCACACCAGGAACAGAAACATATTTAAAAGAATTACGGCACACCTCCACCCACGCGCTACCAAGTACAGGTTGGTTGTAGGTGTACCTAAGAATCAGTGCAAGAACGGAGTTAAAGAATAAACAGCAGCATATGAAGGTGCATAAAGGAAAGTCACTCACTTTCCACAAACTTCAATTTTCAGTTCTTCTTCACCAACACTGTGCGTCTTTGCTGCTTTAATCGTCACGTCAAACTTGGGCAGAACTAGCAAGTAGCACACAACGTTAGCAAAGACTTCGTACTGTGCAAACCAGAGATGAACCGCATTGACTTACCATACTTCTTCACTTCAAAATTATGCACGACCATCCTTTCACCAATGTAAGCTTTCAGTGTGTACATGCCTTGACGGGCTTCTGGGTTTAACTCATGAGAAAGCTGCAATATCCACCCTATTGAGGAAACATTTGTCCATTGTCCAATCCTGTTACTCTGACTGTCCTATTAAATTATAAATACAAAAAATTAGTTTTGAAAAAGCTGTTGTCGATCATTAGATGTGAACAGAAACAATGACTTACCTCCACCACTACCATAGAGTACTTGGAAAAGAAAAAAAACCCACAGAATTAACATTTGTAGCATTCAAACATGACATCGTATTTTATTACGAAAATATATATAAAAAATAACCATCTGATCAAGAGGCACAAAACTGCCATCCATGGTAACAGCCCTGAAATGCACTGTAAAATAAGAAATGTGTCAAGTCTTCAAATCACACCATGCATTAAAAACAAGATAGGCATGGTAACACAATCATCCAACAAATATGAATCTTTAATTCACCCATTTGTCCTGGAGTATAAATGGGTTTATCAGTTTGGATGAAGGTCAAAGGATAGTAAGACCTAAACATCACTTTTCTTTCCTCAGCCAACTTGAAAGACCTCCCCTGAACTTCAACACGAATTTTCTGCACCGATTGTCCATCTATATGAGGTGCCTGTTGAGAAACATCGTCACTCTTGATGCTTAAAATGTTCAGTGGTGTGAACGCACACATTCTGATGTCAGACCTGGAAGTTACAGCAACGATGCATCTCTTCATCCGTTCTCTTCTGCAGCAATAATGTGGTCTGGTTATCGTTTCCTACTAGATGAATGTCCATAAGACCATCTCTGGGCTTCAGGACACTTGCGCACAGTTTGGCTTCGGATCCTGACTGGATCACAGCGGGAAATGTCACCAGAAAAAACCTGCCAAGAATAACGATGTAAACATTGAATCAATCGTTTTTAAACCAGTTTATGTGTTCATTGTGATACGAGGCGAGTAGTGAACAGCGTTTCACATTTGTAAGCAACAGGCCTACACTGTAAAACTTGGCTGTAATTTTGCAGCAGGTTTGCCAGTAACTTACTGTAGACTTAATGTACAACTTTGTTATAAGCATAAACTTACATAGTTTATACATTTCTTTCATAAAACAAGACTAAATATCTTGGGTCACTTTTCTTATGTAAATGGTAAAATATTGTTACAGAAAACAAGAGAATAATGCTCAGGAAGAATACCATTTTTTTACTTTGTTGCTGTGCTAATGCCAGTCTCTTCTTGCTCATTTTGAAATCTCAAAAGTCAAAGTGTTTTAATTTTGATTAAAGTAGGCTAATTAAAGTATATTAAAATATCTACAGTAAGTTACTGGCAAACCTTCTGCAAAAACTACAGCAAAGATTTACAGTGTACATCAGTATATGGGATAGTCCTAATATAAATTTTGGTCAGGCAGGGTCATTAATAACATTTAATCTAACTGGGACAAATAACAGTCGAATACACGGGCATTAAAATAAAGCTAAACCTAAAACTCTTGTCACAATTTATAATGTTTTGGAGAACAATGAAACACAAAGTGTATGATTTAACTGCTAACGCTGGAAAATTCCTGAAAAGGGAAATTAACATTAAAAGACAATTAAAATATATTACGGTTCTGATGTTTCTCCATTAACACAGCAGAGGAAAAACGTTAAAAAAAGATGGTGTCGAAATATCCGTTTGACATCCATTGTAAAGACGACCGTCCGGTTTCAGATATTTCACTCCTCCGATTCAACGGCGCAAACGATCACAGCGTCCTGCAAAAAACATGTTCCCAATGACTCATCTCACCAAGCAACCCGGAATATTTAAATTTGTAAACACTGTTCTGTGGGTGCATCCAAATACACAGGGATGCACATAAGTGGTGCGCAGGTGCGACCAAAATTTAAAATGCGCTCTGTAAATAAGTTTAGAATGCTCATTTGCGTACTGACATGGTTGAAACCTTTTGATGCACAATCACTGTTTTAGACCGACTAAATGTAATATTGGATAAGATTTTCGTTTGTACTGAATGCTGCTAAAACCACTGATATCTCGTTTGTTCCCGGTGTTAAACGGGACCTGGGTGTAAATGATGAAAAACTGAGTATTGGTAGATCCGCCTTTGTTGGTTCTGCTTTCGTTCCTAGAGAAGCACGCGGCGCGCGCAGCCTCTGTGAATGACTGGAACTGCGCTGCACGTCTACCAAAACACAGCTTCTCTTAAACTTTCTAAGAGGACAAACTGTTTAAACTTGACACTTGCACGCAGCTTGTGTTTCTCTGCTATACTCGATCCTAGCTCCGCACCGCAAGTCTCCATGTGCGTTCGCGAATGCACTTCCCAGCAACCTGCCAAAAACCAAAAAGGTTGTCGTTTTAGGTTTCAAAATTGGTGTTGAAAATTAATATTTACTAATGTAAAAGAAAAACAAGAAGAAATACATTATCATTGTATTAAGTGTACTTTAAATATAGTATTATCTCACTTTATTATTTTGTTTATTGTTCATTAAAAAGTAACTACTTTTCTCCTTTATTTTTAATAGGTAAATATAATTTGTCACGCAATGTGAGCACCAAACCGAATCTCCAGGTGCTCTTTTGAGAACCAGATAGAAAAACTTATGTGCACCCCTGCAAATACACCAAAACTCACAGCTACAGACAGCTGAACCTCCGTCTGCCTCCGCATAGACTGAACAGCACGCACCAGAGACTGTGGAGTTTATCAGGTGCTTCACAACAGGTGGTTTGAATTGCATTGATTAGGTCTTCATTATGCTGCCTTCACGTGCTCTCGGAAATTTGATAATTCCCACTTCTGATGTCATGATTCTTTTTTGTTTTGACTTAAATGGGCACTAAGTTACAACTTACGCACTACTAAATATGTTTGAGTTGCACTATTCAACTTAGTTGAAGCGTAACGTTACGTATAAACTAAATATTTTCGGAAGCCTCCCGAATAACTAGGAATAAAATAGCAGACTGAACTGACTGAAAAAGCTCTTGTTTCACTCGACATTCTTCAATGATTTACACATGATAATGCTGACATTTACACTCATTTACCTTGTAAAATAGAGAACATTATGTAATGACATTACATGATTAGCGGCTCTAACAAGAACCCGTCCTAGCGCGCCTCCGTGTGTGTATCTGCCTGTGTTGTGCACGTCGAAATAAAACCATCTTTTTTAAATTCCTTTGGCGGTTGGCAGTAAAATTAAACCACCCATTTTACATGTCATTTATTATGATTTTATTGGGCTATATTGTTTTTAATCAGCATTTGTTTATTAATCGTTTCATTTTAAATATTTAATAAAATACCCATTCTGTTATTGATGATTAGGTATTCCATTTAATAAAAACTTATTTTTTACCGTTATTATGTGAGGTGAATAAGTTTAAATCAGGAACATTTTGAAATTCACAACATTTTAACGCAACTTTTTCTCACGAATTTAAAGGCTGCTATTGGATTGTTGAAGTTAAACGTCATATTATGCGACTACGCGTAACTTTACGGAGAGCTTGCGAACTACTACCCAGCTAACCATTTTTTGTTCGCAGAACATTCGCCTAACGTTAGTTTTTGGTTTCCAGCAGGGCCGTGCACAGACATTTTGAGCGGCAGTGGCCGAAACTAAAAAAGGGCACTTGTAGGGTTGGGGCAGGAGAAGACACCACACGCTCTTGGAGATGTCTTTCAACTTATGACACTGTAGCGCTCAGTAAATATGTATATCTATATTTTATGTTGTGTTGTGCTATGTTAAGGTACAACTCTTAAAACATTTATAGCCAATGCAGCATTTTCAAAATCATGTTTCAACATTATTTGCAGGTGCAAAAGCGATATTTACGTTTATGCATTTGACAGACGCTTTCATCCAACGTGACTTACATTGCATTATACTATACATTTGTTTCTGAGTATGTGCAATCCCTTGGATCGAACCCATGACATTGGCGTTGCTATAGTGCCATGCTCTAACCACTGAGTTACAGGAAATATTGATGCATTAACATGAACAAATGATTCAATGGTTTTCACATGCTCTCCTGCTGTCTGGGCTACTGTTAATATGGTCTTAATAAAATGTCATTTAAATGATACATGTTATAGATTACTGGTTTCAACTAAGAAAATAGATAAGGGGAAATGCACGAGTTACAGTGTGACAAACTGTCAGCTTTGTGAAGGCATTTTCTACAAAGTGAAGGAAGTGAAAGTGACCTATTGTATGGTGACCCATACCCGAAATGTGACCTCTGCATTTAACCCACCCAGAGCGTAGTGAACACACGCACAGCAAGTGGTGAACACATGTACACCCGGAAGCTATCACTGCAGCGCAGCACAGGGAGCAAGTAGGGGTAAGGTGCCTTGCTCAAGGGCACCTCAGTCGTTATACCCACCGGCCCTGAGGATCGAACCGGCAACCTTCTGGTCACGAGTCCGACTCTCTAACCATTAGGCCAGAATATAACAATATTCTCCTATATTACAAAACTTGGACCGAGTTTTCGGCACTATACACGAATTAAGATAAATAAACAATTATGTTTTATTATTAGTGTTCGTGTAATAAAATAAAAGGTAAGACAAAATTAATAAAAAATAATACAATGAAATAATAAAATATTTAAAAAAATAAACCCGGAAGTGCTTCTGGCCCAGGCAGAGTTGTTGTTTACGTCTTTGAGGCGGCAAGCGCGAGCCCAGCGGACATTCTGTGGACACATCGCTGCTGATTTGTTATGTGGTCAAATACTCTTTTAATCTATTTAATTTTAAAGCGTATTACTCCCATACAAAACCATTGACAATCAGACGTATTAAGAAAAGCTTGAATTACTGAAAAAGGACACATAGTTTGAGCAAACAGTTCTTTAACTCGGGCGTGACAAATTTAACTGCATAACGGACATTTAAAACTAGTGGTGGTGAGATGAAGCCTCATGAAGCTTTGAAGCTTTTTAGCAAGTATTTCACAAAAGGGCTCACAATACGATCTGGTGGCCAAAGAGGGTAAAACAAGCAGATACATTACAGATGTGCCTGATGTGGTTGGTGATACTATGGGATTCCGTTTGTGCCAATAAAAATGAATGCAAACTTTTAAAAAACGAACAAAAATATACAATGAGAAAGAAAAAAAAAACTCTTTGATAATGAAAACAATAAACTCAATTGCAAGAATGTGACATGATTTTCAAATAAACTGCTATTTTTCTTAACAATTTTCTAAGTTTCGTTTTTGCAAATAATAGTTTTGAATTCGCTGCTAGATTTTTCATTAGCGCTTTCCGAGTTTTCTTTTACGCTTCTCAATTTTTCGTTCGCTTCAATTTTTCTGGAACAAATCTCACGTGTAGGCAGGATTTATGGCCTATTTACGCTGATTGGCTAGTGAGCCTCATATACGGAATCCCATATACGCCCCCCTGTGTACTGAGTAAGAATTGCACCGAATAAATGGCTCTTAAAAACAGCATGGATGTAACGTTATTCATAACTGACGTGTAGTGAGGCCAAACGGACCTGAGAAAAATATTTTAGGATAACATTCTGGGAACCTTAAAAAACTCTCTGGGAACCAGAAACTAACATTCTATTTCTAAGAAAACTTTCCTGGAGAACCAAAAACGAACCTTAGAAAATAACGTTCTGGGAACCAAAAACTAACATTAGGGGAACCAAAAATTGTTAGCTGGGATACTATTGTCACACAAGCCTTATGGGAATATTATTAGAGGACTTTGCCAATGGCAGAATCCGAAGAGAACGAGTGGGACCACAATGATTTTCTGGCCAATGATGATGACTGCATGGCTGAAATTATATCAAGTCATTACGCAGAAGTTAAACAAAAATGTGATGAATTTAAATAACATATTTGTATTGGATGCGTTTGCTCACTTTTCCTGTCGCATGCTAGGCCTATACTTTAAAGACAGCTATAGGTGCACAATAATTCATCTTTAAACTAAACTGCATATCTGATGTTATGAGAAAATATTTTTAGTGAGAACAATGATCAACGATGCGCACTTGCTTTGATATTAAACTGCTGCATGGATTCGGTTGTCAGAACGGTCCATTGTCCGGTTTGAATAGCTCCAATAATAACACTATACAACCGCATCTGCATAGAGGTTGATGTCGTGAATATACATGGAAATGATATGCAGATGAGGTTATGCATAGTAAAACTAGGCATTGTAAACGCTGTAAACAACTGATTCTGGGGAGGAGACAGGTGGAGATGTACATACACACAATCTTACTCTGACTGGGATTTATATAGGGATTTTTGCGCAGGTTCTGGCGTCCTAGCTTGTGTGCGTACATAAACTTTTCGCATGAAATCTACGGAGAGTTTGATACACGAGGCCCCAGAATAGAATCTCATCACGTCTATAACAATGAAACACATTTTCTAAGAGTTTGAAATGAGTGTACTCAACTCAACTTTATTTATATAGCGCTTTTACAATTTTCATTGTTACAAAGCAGCTGTACATGAGACACATTGACTACAAGCAAAACAATCAAAGTTGTACCTGCAAAAACAAGAAATGGTTGAAAACACAGAAGACAGACACACCCACACACAAAACACTCCACACACACAACACGCACACACACCAACACACACAGACACAGAGACACACACACACACACGCACGCACGCACGCACGCACGCACACACACACACACACACACACACACACACACACACACACACACGTACGTACACAGACAAGTACGCACACACACACACGCTCAGTGAGAGCACACATTTAGGATAAAGGAGAGAGAAGCACAGGTCAAATATAGCAGATAATAAATTCCTATATGCAATATTAATTAAGTAAAACTTTAAGATTCTAAAGCAGCCCCCCCGGTCAGGCAGATAGTGCAAAAACAGTATGCAAACGGTGGCGAGGAACCCAAAACTCTAATCGAGAAAAAAAACCTCAGGAGAACCCAGGCCCAACCAGGGGATTCCAGTTCCCCTCTGGCAAAAGCTGCTGCCTCTGCACAAGCTCCAGAGAACTTGCACAACAAGGCTAAATAAAATAAATAAACTTAATAATAAAATAAATTATAGTTTAAGATTATCATTAATAATCTAATAGCATTTGAAGTTTTGTGGTGAAGACATGTCAAGAGACCGCGTCCTTCTTTATCCAGCTCTATCATCTCAGCTCTTGTCAGGTCCCCACTTCCCATTCTCCGCTCTACCATCAGGTCAGGCCATGAACTGCATCCTGCTCGCTGTGGTAACCTTGGAACAATGAGACAAGACTGGCTGAGAGTAGAGTACTGTTCTGTACTCTTTGATGCAACAAGTACATCAGTTGTGTTTTTGGTTCCGGTTGATCTAACTAATGCAGCCTAAACCCTCTGAAGATTTATATTATGGAAGAGTAGTGTATGCAAGATTAAAAAGATGCGTCTTTAGTCTAGATTTAAACTGACAGAGTGTGTCTGCCTCCCGGACAGTGCAGGGAAGACTATTCCAAAGTTTAGGCGCTAGATAGGAAAAGGATCTACCACCTGCACTTGATTTTGAAATTCTAGGTATTACCAACTGACAGGACGCCTGAGAGCGTAATGCACGTGAAGGACTGTAATACAAAAGGAGTTCATTCAAGTACTGAGGAGCTAAACCATGTAAGGCTTTATAGGTAATAAGCAAGATTTTAAAGTTAACGCGATGCTTTATAGGTAACCAGTGCAAGGTTGACAGAACCGGGCTAATATGTTCATACTTTTTTGTACGTGTAAGAACTCGAGCTGCCGCGTTTTGGACCAATTGGAGTTTTTGTAATAAGCCTGCAGGGCAACCACCTAACAGTGCATTACAGTAATCTAGTCTTGATGTCATGAATGCATGAATTAACTTCTCTGCATCTGAGATTGACAGCATATGACGTAGTTTAGATATATTCTTAAAATGGAAAAACGCAATTTTACAGGTGTTGGCGACGTGGCTCTCAAATGACAGATTACTATCGAATAGAACGCCAAGATTCTTTGCTGACGACGAGGGTTTTATGGAACATCCGTCAATAGTTAAACAGTATTCTTGGTTGTTACTTATAGCAGTTTTCGGTCCAATAAGTAACACTTCCGTTTTGTCCGAGTTCAGTAATAAAAAGTTGTTACTCATCCAGTTTTTTATATCGACTATGCATTCCATTATTCGATGGAACTGCTGTGTTTCATGAGGCTTCGAGGAAATATAAAGTTGAGTATCATCAGCATAACAGTGAAAGCTAACTCCGTGTCGCTTTATTATATCTCCTAGAGGTAGCATGTGTAATGCGAAGAGCAGAGGCCCTAAGACTGAGCCCTGTGGTACACCGTACTGGACTTGCGATTTGCGTGACACCTCATTGTTTATTGCTACAAATTGAAAACGGTCGGATAAGTAAGATTTAAACCATTTCAAAGCTAACACACCGGAGTGTTATAGACCCTCCAAAAAACACACAAAACCTCCAAGTTTGATGATCCTTCTGCTGTCTTTACTGTATAAAAACATATAGAGCTCAATACAGCTCAAGAGAAGACAACAAACACCTCAAGAATATAGAACATGAAGAGAAAACGACTGAAGTATGAAGTATTTACATAAGAAATAAAATCAAATTCCTCTCATCATTTAAACTCACTTTCAGGATGATCTCCTCTAGCTCTACCTTGCCCCCCATTGACTCCCATAGTAGGAAAAATTACTCTTCTCAAAAACTACTCGGAGTACTAGATACTATTGTATTTACCTGGTTAAATTGAATGAATTATCAATAATCAATTCTGAGACTACTTTTCTACTTTTAACGAAACACATTTTACCTTATTGAAGAAGCATATAATTGCAAAAAAATCCTGTTTCATGTGTTTGTTTAAAACACAAATTGCTGTTTAATAACAAAATATTTTTTGAACATTTCCAAACAGCTGTGTGTGCAAGGGCCTTAAACTTTTGGACATGCTAAAGCGTCTTTGACAGGTGACTTCATAAAGCTTTTGATCACTTACAGCAGAAGATGATTTTCCAAGTTTTGTAGTTTATTAAACGTTTCCTCTGAAAAGTTTACAGAAGAATTATACAAAGCTATATATACAGTACATATATATATCCACTATGAGGGCCCCGGTATGCAGAAATTAATAAAGAAATCCCATAAATACTGCATGCCTTTTTTTTACTGTTTTAACCAAGATTTCATTGGTTTATCACTGAGTGTACATGTCTGTAGAGGAGTTGGCTGTCATTTTATTCAACTTCAGGCCATCCATGATGTATGTGACATTGTTTCAAGCAGAACAGTAAAGACTTTTACACACAACCTGAAATCCTGGTCCACGGTCATTCATAAAATGTAAGTCTACAAGTTCAATGTTTTTCAAATTGAAAATACACATACAGGCAACATAACAGTAATATGTGCGCCTCCTGACGATATATTCACGTTTTATTAAGCAAAAGATTGATCTGTTCAAGAAACTGAATGACATTATGACTGGTGATCTACAGTCTGCCAAACTGCACTTTGCGTGTCTGAAACATCTGACGAGTTCCATGTTCCCTACTCACTATGAAGGGCAGTGTTCAGTTTCTTATAAATCTTGTGATTCGCTTCATAAGACATTAATATAACGTCAGGAGGCGCAGGGATTGCGTTTGTGTTGCCCGTGTCTGCTTTTTGAACTTTCCAAGACACAGCGTTTGCATGAATGACCAAAGAACACGATTTCATCTAATGAATTTCTTTACTGTTCTACTTTGGTGACAATGTCACCTATATCTTAGATGACACGAGGGGGAGTAACAACAACTGCAGTGTTTCTGTCTTTCACTATATTTAATGCTGCATGTTTCTCTGAGCCCACCTCATGATCAGTTCTACCAATCCTGTTGCCGGAAGCCAGTGATTATAGTTTATAATTGTTGAAATAAAAATATTTAACAAAAACCAATAGATCCGCTTCAGAGGACATGTTACCCCCTGGAGGCGTGTGGATTAGCTTCATGCGCATTTTGAGTTTCAAAATAATGTCCACCAAATCCACCACTATTACCAAGCTGGGAAGAGCTAGGATATTATTCAGTATAACTCCGACTGCGGTGCGCTTAAAGAAGAAGGTCAAATACACATGGAAAGGCTTGAGAGTGAGTAAAATATAGGCTAATTTAACTTCTCAGATGAAGTGTTCCTTTAAGAGCAAATCTACATTTTATGGTGAAGGCATGTTCATGGACGCTCTCCAGTGTGAATTTTCTTGTGCGCCTCCAGACGTGTTTTCTGTTTGAAACTCTTTCCACACTGAGGACACGTGTATGGACGCTCTCCAGTGTGAACCCTCATGTGGACATTAAGATGATTTTTCTGTCTGAAACTCTTTCCACACTGAGTACACGTGTATCGGCGCTCTCCATTGTGAATTCTCATGTGAACCTTAAACGTTGATTTCTGTCTAAATCTCTTTCCACACTGAGGACATGCATATCGGCGCTCTTCACTATGAATTTTCATGTGCTCTTCAAGCGTTGATCTCTTTATAAAACTCTTTCCACACTGAGAACAAGTGTATGGGCGCTCTCCAGTGTGAGTTCTCATGTGCTCAACAAGTGTTGATTTGCGGCTGAAACTCTTTCCACACTGAGTACATGTGTATGGACGCTCTCCAGTGTGAATTCTAATGTGCTTCGCAAGCGTTGATTTGCAGTCGAAACTATTCTCACACTGCGGACATGTGTATGGACGCTCTCCAGTGTGAATTCTAATGTGCACCTCAAGCATTGATTTGCAGTTGAAACTCTTCTCACACTGCGGACATGTGTATGGACGCTCTCCAGTGTGAATTCTGATGTGCTTTTTAAGCGTTGATTTGCAGTCGAAACTCTTTCCACACTGAGGACACATGTATGGTCGCTCTTCAGTGTGAGTTCTCATGTGCTCCTCAAGATGACTTTTCTGTTTGAAACTCTTTCCACACTGAGAACAAGTGAAAGGTTTGACTGCTTCTGTTCTTTGTTTCCTTATTGGTGATAAAATCTTGTTCTTCTGCAAACTACTAGAAGACATTTCCAGTAGGGATGCACCGAATCTAACATTCTTGGCCGAAGCCGAAGCCGAACATGATGTGAAACACTTGGCCGAAGGCCGAATAATACCGAACACCGAATATGGTTTTTGCATTNGTGTGAATTCTAATGTGCACCTCAAGCATTGATTTGCAGTTGAAACTCTTCTCACACTGCGGACATGTGTATGGACGCTCTCCAGTGTGAATTCTGATGTGCTTTTTAAGCGTTGATTTGCAGTCGAAACTCTTTCCACACTGAGGACACATGTATGGTCGCTCTTCAGTGTGAGTTCTCATGTGCTCCTCAAGATGACTTTTCTGTTTGAAACTCTTTCCACACTGAGAACAAGTGAAAGGTTTGACTGCTTCTGTTCTTTGTTTCCTTATTGGTGATAAAATCTTGTTCTTCTGCAAACTACTAGAAGACATTTCCAGCTTTACAAGATTCTGAGGTTTCTGACACTGATGCTTCTCCTCAACTTCATTCATGGCTTCACTGAACATGGTGTAACAGACCTTCAAAAATAAATAAATACATGATTTTCATATTAACAACTATGAACAAAATATTTGAATAAAACTGTTAAAATATTAATTAGGACAGATAATATGCAAATCGGGCTGCAGGGTCTGAGTTTTCGGGTTTAATTACAACTGAAGTTTAATCAACACCGAGTAGTCTGACTCTCACCCTGCATCCTAATTAGCATACTACTTGTCCTCGTATTGGAAATTAAGATTAGTATGGCTCAAATCATAGTATGTTTAAATAATTTAGTAAGAAATAATGAATGATCTGCGTGTATAAGAGTTTGCTACACAAACACGCTAAAAATATACTTTTCCATAATAAAATGCATCATTTTTTTAGGGCATATTGAAATTAGTCAAAATGGGACACAACATGAGTTGCACGGCTGCAGAACATGCTTTAAAAGTTACACCTTAATAGTGTCAATGCATTCAAGTAACTAAAATAGGCTAAACAGTAAGACAAATTTGGCTAACATTAGCGATTAACCTCGTCATTATAAATCACATCTACAGATGGCTTGAAGAGGTCTCTAAAGATAGATATAACTGAAACACATAAGACCATGATTCAGTCTGAACCCTAACAGTTAAAATAACATGAAAACATGACATTTTGTTCTGATATTACCTCAAACAGTGCAGGGAAACAGTCCGCTTCTGTTAGCGCAGCTTCTCTGTTGTTGCTGATATTACCGTAAACACAGTGATAGTGCCGCACATTCCTAAAATTGACACCATATTACCGTAATTATAGTTATACACGCGCACTCTCACTTGTCCAGTCAATTCCAATTTTATTTATAAACCATAAGATAAAATAAATTGACCACAGTGCTGTGCAGAAAGTTCACAAAATGTGCAAAAAAAACATCATACCAGTTACTGTTACATTTGGAATATTTGTTTAATTTGCAATTATTTATTTCATTTCAAAGTTCATGATTTTGAGTATTTTTTTGTTTTGTTTACATTTACCATCGTGTCAGTATACATGTTAACCAGGGACTTTTATTTTGACATGGTTGCTCATGGAATGGATAAGGAGCGTGTGTGTCTCATAGGCTTCAAAGTAAATGGAGTGGCGTGAAGCTCAAACGCACATGGTTAGCTCGCGCCAAGGCTAATAGCGCCTTAAGGGTTTTTCTAGCTCCGGGTTTGAATGGAGACCAAGGTACCAGCCAACATTTTTTTGTGGGGCCAATGTAGGCCCCATATGGGCTTGAGGCATGGGCCCCAAGTGGGTTTGTCCACGGGTTCCATGTCGGCCCTATGTGAATTAGCCCATATGAATCCTACGTAGAATCTGAGTGGGGCCCAAGTGGGCAACATGCATAAGGCCCATATTGGTCCCACCTTATAAAGCCCATGTGGATTAAACCAAGGCCCTGTATGTTTAATGGAGGAGCCCTGCATAGTGTATACTTGAGTGGTTCTAGATTATGTTTTCTGAGGTTTCCTACCTGGACAGTACAATTTTTGTTATTGTTAAATTGTAATTGACCTTTCCCATTCTTATGCTCTACCAAATACAATGAAATTTTTACTGATTAAATGATAACTGCAGCATTTGGATGTTGCTTTCTTAGATGTTAGTCTTCAAAATGAATAATCTACTACTTTATATTTGCCTGTACATCATAAACATAATAGGTGCATTCTGAAAATGAAAAAGACATGTGTTTCAATATCAAATTTATTATAATTTTCTGATCCTTAACACAGAATATTTAACTCAACCTTAAACAGTCTTAAATGTTAAATTCATTAAAAATAGTTTGATAGATTTCAGATTAGAAAGGGTACCTTAAACTCAACTGAACAAAAAAATATTTTGAACGCTTAAACTGCTGACAGTCCAGACTGCGTTAAAGGCTCTTTGTCCACCCCTGTCTCGTGCTCCAGTGGTTTCAGTCCACACCTGTAACAGAAGAACACAAATACAGTTATTTAATATGTCCAGCATCACATAGTTTACAGCACAAATGAGTACTCTACATGCTATCAATTTAATGTCAAACAATTCAAAAATGCATCACCTCACAATAACAGAATTATTAGTTGACAAGTACAGTATATACTATATAATCTTATGAACAATCTGTTATGTCTAGTCTGCATAATGAAGGCAAAGATGCTGCATCTATGTGCAGATCAATCATTTAACCCCCCTGGGGTCCGAGTGGGTTTAAATCCTGGAGAAATTTTGTCATGTCCTGAGATTTGTGCTTTTTAGTAATGCACCCATATTTTAATACATTGTTATAAGTGGTGGGACATTATCACGTGGTGCTGTCAATCACTCTCTGGTAACGTTACGCTGAGAACCCTCAAAGGCTTTTCATTTATAATTAGCACTACACGAACCAGAAATATAACGCAAACAAAGCAAATACAACAAATCCGTGTTATATGATGTACATTGTCAGTAAAAAACAAGGTTCTTGAAGAACACATTAACGTATTTAAAATGTAATGGGAACTAGCGTTCTAGCACTACACACTATACAGGCAGCAAACAACGATAGCGCAGGCTGCATACATCTGGTGTCAGAACAGATTACAATTTATGTCCTACATCCAGGGGAGCTTCTAGGTAACAGAGGCTCCTGGGCTTAAGCATTACAGTAGGCCCCCTCTCCCTTTCCGTATTTCTTCAAAACTTAAACATTTCAATTCGTTCCTATGTACGAAAAAAATTAAATGTCCTACCTTCAGCTTTTCCTCCGTGTTTTTCTGGCTGAGAAGCTCAGAACCCACTGAGCAAAAGTATGTCGAAACGACGTCTTTGTCGAACGTTGAAAAGACGTCCCATGAGGAGCCAGAATGAAAGTTTTTATGACGTCTTCTGGACGTCCAATGTTGATGTCTATAGGACGTCTATAGAAAGTTCAAATTAAGTTCAAATGTGGTCATTGCGGACTTATTTTTAACGTCTTATAACGTCAACTGCAGACTAATTTTAGACATTATTTAGACTGTTTCCTGGCCAAATAAAGAGTCACACTAGTTTGCATTCAATTAAAACTTTATTTAATTCAACTTGAGGTCTCTATGTGGTTGTGTTTGTGCATGTGTTATGAATTGCTTCCGAGACATGAAGGGTTGTGGATCTAAATGCATCCTTAATAGACAGAGTTCCAGAAACAGGCAAAGATCAGGGCAGACAGCAAACATTCATGTATGAAATCACAGGCAATGGTTGGGACAGGCAGCAGAGGTTCAAAAGACAAAAAATACAATCCAAGGTATTACACGATAATCCAACAGGCAACAATACTCAGAAATACAGCACTCTAAACATGGCTGGGTTAAAAACAACCCAATTGGCAACCCAGCGCTGGGTAAATATTGGACAGAACACATGCTGGGTTAAAGTAACCCAGCACACTGGGTTACACATTTTAACCCAGCATGCTGGGTTATTGAAAAAACCCCAAATGTAGTCATTTTAACTATTCATGTGTTTAATTCTGGGTTATTCTTGCTGGGTTATTCTTAATTTCTCCTGTGCTTCATTGTCAATCAAGACAATTGACATTTATTAAAATAAAATCATTTTTATTTGACTGTAAAAATAATTGTTAATAAAAATTTAAACTTTTACAGTCAGTAGCAGCAATATTTATAGATTTGTTTATTTAAAAATGTTTCATATCAAACATTAACAAGCATTATAAATAACATGTTAATAAATAACATTATAAATAACTAATAAACATTTTCCACAATATGTAGCAACAAATGACAATTAATAAAAATAACTAAATAAATAAAAATATGGCTAATATCAAACACTAGCAGTATAGATAACACGAATGAATAAAATTCTGCACAATTACATGTTGCAACAGACCTATGTCACATATCAATTAGAACAATTATCAGTGAATTAATAAAATCATTCATGAATCAGTCAAATTTGAATTCTGAATCAGTAAAAACATTAATGTGTAAATGTATACTTTCACTGTATTTAAATTAAACGAATACAGATATTAACAAAAACATCAAGGAAAAAATAAAAGTTAAGTTATTCCTCAGCAAGCAAAGAGCAGCGAAGAAATCGAATAGCAGATGATTCATTCCCCTTCATTTGAAAAACAACAGTCTGGAGAAATTCCCAGGTAGAAGCGCATTGCCTGGGAAAGTTAACATCAAAACACATAAAATGCGTTGAAACATACATCAACAGCTGAAAGCAGCGTGGTTTGTTCCAGAACTTGTCCATTCAAAATGACAAAAGCCTGAGATATATGCCGGATGTTTCCCATGGCGGAACAAAATGAAAGGGCTTCGTTAATTCTGTCCGGTGAAGAAATTCCACCACGTTTGGTCCAATCTATAAAGAAGAAAACCAAATGATAAAATAACAATACTCCGATACACTTAGCACTGTGTCTTGACATATGCAAGTAATTGAAATGTTTGGTTTAAAACGGAGGGAGCAATATAATTGACTGGCCGCTTATGGACACCGAGAGAGGCGTTCCTGAACCGGGAATGCTGGACCGCGCTCGCGGGGCACTCACCGGTTTGACTCACTTTTAGTTCAATTCTCACTAAAGTTCATAGACTTAGCTTACATGTGATGGGGTTAACTAAAATTGTATTAATTCGCAGTGTCGCGCATCTTAACAGGACTATGCGAGTCAATTTATGTAATGGCGATCTGAGGTAACAGTTGCTGGTCATCTAAGTTACATCACTAATGTTAGTTAAGACACTGTTGCCTTGCAAAATGTTACAAATTCTGCTCATTTCAATAAATATTTACTTAAAACGTAAAAAACGTACCTTTAAATTGCTCCAACCAGTGGCTTTGCCCCATTGTTGTTTATAAAAATGAAAGTTGCGTAGTACACTCAACGTCTTCAGGGCGGGAAGCGCGTGAGCCTCTTCAAACAACCCAGCGGTGGGCAAAAACAACCCAGCACATTAACCCAGCGGGTTTAACCCAACACCTGGAAAACTAAAACTACCCAAAAAGTGTTTAACATGTGGAAAAATAACCCAGAAAAGCAACCCAACGGACTAAAAAATAACCCAGCCATTTTTAGAGTGAGCGTAACACTAAACAAGACTTCGCCAATGAATGTAAACAAGGTGTTTAAATAGACCAGGGGTGCCCAATCCTTCTCCTGGAGATCTACTGTCCTGCAGAGTACATTCTTTTTCAAAGAGGCTAACAACTGAGGAAGAACTTTGTCATTTATCTCGCCGTCAATCTGTAATAAATCATCAATAAACGCACCTAATCTAAATGACACACAGTCATTTGATGCATGGTTATCGACTTCATTGGCTAAATGCTGTAACTCTCTAGCTAATTGTGCGCCCGCCATAGTTACTTAACGTTATACACGAAGCAAACGATCAGTGAGTGACGTGACGTCAGGGCCGGATTATCCAATGGGCATTATGGGCACAGGCCCAGGGGCCCATGCGCGCTTGGGGCCCAGGCAAGGGTAAGAAAATTTCACATAACAGCGTTTACGCCAAATTCATTTGTGTGCGCACGTGGATGTGCACACACAAAACATTGTTTCTGAATTAGAAAATCTGTCTTTTGATTTAGTCACTTTTACGAGCCATCTAGCGGCTTTTGTTCAGAAGAAGCGCATAGCGACAAATCTAGCGACTTCTTGGATAAACCTTAGATTTCATTCAGTGGGAAAATGTCGCCAGTGCTGCCCCGTGAGCGCGAGGTCTCTCTTTCCCGGCGCAGGGATCCCTTCTCTCGGCGTCACTCTGTACAGTGAGCGGCAGGAAGAAGCACCACCGTACGACAGGTGACTCGTGAATAAAATGAGTACAAAACAGCGTTTCCAACAACCTGTCACTGTTATCGACTGTTTGGATATATAAACTGAACAAATTTCATCTGTAAATATGCACATGGTTACCATGAGGCTGTGTGAAAGATCATATAACGTTAGCCGAAATCACCGCTTTTTATTGTGAGTTGGATGATGTCGCATCATGAACTGACAACAGAAACTGAAAACACAGTATGTCAATGAGAACGGTTTTATTGTTGTAAATATAATGAGTTGATATACCCTCGCGGCTGTCTTAAATCTCATAAGGTAAGCGTTTTTTACATTTATTTGGTGGTGCTTCCTTGCCAATTATGAATTATTTTATATTGATATGATGTTGATCAGTAACTGCACTACTTTACCAATATTAAGCCTTCATTATTAGATAATCCACAGTGCTTTTACATACATTGCAAAATGTTGACATACGCACACTGATGTCGTAATATATAGGCTAAAGAATTATACTTATAATACTCGTTAATGCCGTTTACTGTAACACATTACATCTTAAATAAGAACGTGAGTCGCAAGGTGCTTGTTATACAAATAAAGTTTAACAAATAGACAAATTACTCTTGAAGTACAATCATTGACAAAGACTGCCCATTTATTCTTAGAAAAATAAAGAAGAAAATATTTGAAAATTGCACTTAAGAATATTCTTAAAAACCTTCTGTAATTTATCTTAAGAAAGTTCTTATATTTTCTCTTAAGAACAGTTTTGCATGTCCTGCATGTTTGTGTGTGAATTATGGAAGAATCTGATAGAACTGATTCGGTAGAGGTGTGGTAGTGTGTGCTGCTTGCATATGCCAGTGAGTTACAGTATGCTGGGAAATGTCTTAGTATTGTTGTTGCTGGTCCAGAAAAGCATTGTTGCAATCATGAGGTGTAAATCCTGTGATGGAGGATGTGTACAGGTGTTGATATAGTCCTTCAGGTTGTGATCATAGTTTGTCATGTGTATGTGGGGGGGGGGGGGGTTGGGTCCATAAAACACTTGTGCCCAGGGGCCTCTGAATTCTTAATCCGGGCCTGCGTGACGTTAGTCCAAAACAAGTCAAGAGTAATCGATCAAACGCTTCAATCTACGCTGAACCAATAGTAGGCAAGACCAACCCATCTAATTATCATACAAGACACAGAAAAGTAAGAATAAATTCAAGAATAAATAAATAAAAGTGGAAATAAATACATGCGATAATAAATAAATATAAAAATAAATAAACGTATAAATAAATAAATGTAAAAATAAAAGGAAATGATAAATAAAATAATCTAAAAATAAAAAATAATAATAATAAAAAATAATTAAAAATGGACACAAAAAAAAATAACAATTTAAAAAATGAAAAGAAAAGTTAAAGCTAAGATCAATAATAGCTAAAACGAATTATTTTGTTTTATCAAACCATTCATTCCTATATTTATTTTCATATTATTACATTTAATCGTTTATATATTTATTTATTTATACATTTATTTATTTATAATTTTTGCAGGTTTAGTCCTCCATACACAGGGGCCAACCAATGTTGGCTAGGTAAATGTTATTTGTTTATTGTATACTTTTGCTTATGTGTTGGGTATTATGGGTTTGTTTGTTTTGTTTGTATTTGCTAATTTTCTCTTATTACTCATTCATTGTATTGTTTGTTTTTCTGTTTTTGTTACACACGCAAGTTCTTACGGTGGATTTCCACGCTTCATAACGATTTCAATCGCAATGTGATGGAGACGGATATATCAATAAAAGCGTGTGAACCATCAGTTGAAGAGTCCATTATTCCTTCGAGCCAGAGAGTTACAGTTACCGTAATCAAATCCTTTCTACATCATTTCAAAGTTCAAAGCGTTTTTTGTCATATGCACTTCAAAAACGTGTTGTTACGGCTGTCAGACGACAATCTGTCAGACTACAAGTCAAATATTTTTTTAAGGCAGGGGCCATAATTTACAGAGGGGGGCCAAGTATAGTGCATAATTATTTTTCATTTTCAATTGCTGCTGGCACTACCAGATTTCTGAACAAAACACTAGAGATGAGTTAGAGAATGATGCAGGTTTAATAAAAAGAGATGAGTATAGTTCAGTAAGCAAGCCACAACACAAACGTTTTATATACTTATAAACACACTTTTGGTTAGGGATGTGCACGAATATTCGAATATTCGATCCGCAATAACTATTCGAATATTAAAAATGCTATTCGAATATTCCTATTTTTCATAAGAATAAAACTGCGTCACCACAAGGTTAAGTTACCGTTTGTCACGATCGTGGTGAAAGAGAACCCAAGCGCAGGCAGGCGGTGAAGGGGTTAACACAAGACTTTAATTTTGAGAAACCTTAATTTTGAAAACCAATACCCACTATGGGGGAAAACAGAACTAAGAACTATATATTAAACAAAAGACTTCCCACGAGGGGGCAAAATGAAAACAAGAACAGTGAAACTAAACTAAGGACACGACCAAACGTCTAAAATTAAACACGACATTACAGGGTAGGAACACAAAACTCACAAGGGAATAAGGGTAATCCACACACGAAATTAACAACTCGACACACGGGCAGGAACAAACACAACGTAGCACATGCACAGAACACAGTACAATCCACGAGCACAGGACAAAGAAACATGAGGGTATATATAGGAAACACAAACGAGGGATAACGACATGGGGCAGGTGTGGTTAATCAAACACTCAGGGAAAGATCACAAGGAAACGAGAGGAGCGGGGCCAATGACGAGACACGAGAAAACACATGAGAGGAATAAACAAACAACTCATGGTCTTCTCACATACAACCTAAGGACTCTGCCCCGATCCCGCCACACGACTAGAATTTCATAAACAAGACGGTGGGACCGTGACACCGTTACAGAAGACCTTAGAGTCAGGTCTTATTTAACGCTTCTTCACTTCTTCTGTAATTATTTTTTAATGTACAGAAAATATAAAAATAATTTGTATGTGTTCCTAAATCTTTGTTCACTCAGATTGCAAGCTAGTTTAAATATTTTAAGTTTACACACCGGATGCCCGGATCGCGTTTTATGCTCGGCTCACATCACCATATTAAAATGTTTCAAAACAGGTGAGCCACAGAATTCGTTAACATTACTTACATTAGGTATAAAAATATCAACGTAATATTAAATGATTAACAATAATTAATTTATTACCATTACTTGTTTGGAGCGGTTGTTCTTAGTAAATCCATATTCGTTCGCTAAAAATATATTAAGTAATGCTAATTTCTAAACTTGAAACATGAAAATGTACATTTCACTGCAACAAATGTTAATGAATTTGGCCTTAACATAAGACTGGCACATTTTTCAGTACCTAAAAGCAAGAATTTTCCTTCTAGAAGTTCAAATACGGTCGCCGCCTTCAAGTTCTGTAAATAAATTTGCACGGATGCTTTTTTGTTTGTTTTAAAACGCGCTGTAATTCCTTACGAAATAAATAGGCCTACCTTATTTATTGATGCAAATCCAATGCAAAGCTAAACAAGACAGACACTGACCGTGAACGACAAAGAAAACAATATTTATATGCGTGCTGATCAGCAGAATATCTTCCTCAGATGTCTTTGTTGCGGGGTATTTTTTAGGATCTTAACAGTCGGCATGAGCTATCAAGCCCATTTACTTTATTTATTATCAACATTATAAACAATAAAGCCAGATATTCTTGTCAGATCTGGGTTTTGTTACCGGGAGTTAGAGAAGAGCAGCGCGTTTTCTCAGCTGTCGGCTATTAACCGTCGGCTTGTTGAACAGACTTTCACCAGAGTAAAATAGACCTATATGCTTGTTTTTCCTATCAAGAACATGTAAAACAAAATAAACAAGATAACCATATATCACAGACTGTCAATATACGTTACGTTTTGTTTTGTATGTTTTCTTTTTGTATACCAATTCCGCGCAGGTTTAAATGCAGTTTTTATGTATTTTTCAATTTTTTCAACAAAAAACGATATACAGGACATCATATTAATGCATTATGAATATTTAATGATAACTATGAGCTTGATGTGAAATTGTGACTAAATAAAAACGTAACAAATTACGTCATTATTAACTTAATTTAAATAAACCAATATTCGAATATTCGTTTTTTATGAGCTCACATAATCGAATATGAAATTATTGAAAAATGCCCATCCCTACTTTTGGTATGACCAAATACTAAAGGGTTTTAAGTGTCAGACACTATTATCCGTCCCTGAATTGTTTTCCCTGAAGCAACTGTTAACTATTATGTGAATCCTACATTTAATCTAGCTGCTAAACAAATAAGGTAAACTAGCTGTATTGTTGTAGCTGCAGGGCTCAACGCAATAATGATTTTTTGACTGGCCCAGGCAGTGATTCAAATTTTTACTTGCTCTGCTAACATTTTCACTGGCCCTGCCACAAAAAATAAAATGGTTGTTGTTATCGTTGTTTTTGACCTATCGTGTAATCTTGTATTCTGATTAGCAAACTTCTATGACACCAAAATTCAGTAACTTTGTTTTGAAAAGTGGTGGGGACAGAGATCACAAAAACAACACTTAAATAAATTGTTTCTGTAATAACTCGTAGGGAATATTTATCATGTGTGTCCCACCCGAAAATTACGCCTAGGCCAAAATTAGATACCATCTAATACCACAGCAAAAACTATTGACCTAAATAATATAAAGTTCAAACGTTATTCAAGACAAGTAAACAGTCAGTAAAGTACTATCTCTCTATTTCGGGTTGCTCACGTTATCAGGGGTCGCCACAGCTGTTTTACACCGCATGCAGTCAGTAAATAAGAACAAATGAACAAAACAACAAAAAAAGACAAGACAAGCTAGCACATAATATAAATAAACAGAAGACATTAAACATTGCTTTAGGTTTTTAGGCTTAATAGTGTTCAGATACAGATATAATCAAATGCAAAATAATATTTTCAGATGACAGAATGCATATTCTTCACTGTGTTAAATATAAAAATGACGACTGACTGTTTTCCAGGATTCTCGTCAAGTCGGGTATTTTTGACATAGTTCTGTATGTGTTTGTCCCTTCAAGCACAAGAAGACACGGAAAGAAAGGGAGAGAGAGGTCTGAGGCGCAGGCTGATCGAGCGAGTCACAAATCCGTCAACAGACTCGACTCTCGAGCGTCTTTCACACTGGCTATCGGGCACTCGCGTGAGCCCTGAGCTGACTAGCTTTCTAACGGTAGACAAAGAGAACTTAAGTGACAGCATCATAAACATAAGCACTATTAAGAAGCCGTTTGCAGAAATGGTTAGATCTAGTGGACGAAATAAGCGCATGCAGTTTACATATGAACGTGACCGGATAACATACTGAAAAAACATAAAGCAGCGGTTTTTATTTCAGCTTTGACAGCCGCGAGGCCGCGCCGAACAGTGTGTGTTAGAAGTCTGGAACGGTGAGAAAACATTTGTGCTTTGTACGTTTTTTGTCTTTAAACCAACCTTTTAGGTCTTTAGCCGGTAAAGTTTAAATCCTGTCTGGCTAGCGCGCGGAGAGTAGGCGGTCTTTTGTGGCTGCTCGAACACCTTCCTTCAACCACATGAGCGTCTAACGTTACACCACAAACACAATCCGGTCGAATGTGTTTTCGACTTCTGGAAGTTGTAGAAAGTCGACAAGCTCAAAACGTTTCACACCCCGTTTACACCTGTGTTAACGTCGTCCACTTGTGATCCGATCGACCAAAACGCATATCAGGCTACAGAGGCCCTGAGAGTACAGGGGCACTTCAGGGGCCAATAAGATTTCAACTGGGGCCAGTGCCCCTCTGCCCCCCAGATCCGTCAGTGCTGCAAGTAAATATTTTATTTGTTTCGTGTTATTTTAACTCTTAAAACCACTATAGCCTTGGATTTAAACAACAGGGACAAACGATCGGTCCTGTCAGTTCTGTTGAGCCAAACGCGGGAAGAGCGTGCTGTTATGTTCCCATTCATCACAATATTAAGCCTGTGTTAAATCTCTTTTTACTTCCTACTTAAGGGACAGATTTAGTCTTTGATAAAATAAAATTCATACACTAGATGCTAAAATGCACAACACATAATATTTCATCATAATATGTTTATTTTATTTGAAGATTGATCATATTCTAAGGGGGAATTAAAACTTTAAATAACTGTCCACATTCATCACTTAAATTAAATCTATTCCACCCACAAATATAAATTATTTAGATTAAGTTCAGATAATTCTATGTCTATCTATAGCAAAATAGGACACAGACCTATCTATATAAATTATACTGCCACAAATTTGTAAAAACATCTTTGTATATTAACATTTTCAAAGAATCTCACACAATAAAAAAATATATGAAATGGGCTGGTGGAACTAAATGATGCGTTTTCAATGTAATACCAATAATTCATATAGCTATGACATGTACTCCTGTACAACATGCAAACCTGCTGTGAAACGGAACATTATTCTTTAGGTTAAGATACTATTTTCCTCTCGTGTCAACATGACACAACCGGAGGAACAGACAGACAACATGTAGGCCTGCCAGACCTTTCGAATTCGTGTTCATATTACTGACAAATTGTATTTTGATGCTTTCTTCTATTGAATGGTCTGATATGTACGGTGGACCACTAGTGCACATGACAACGAAATTTAAAAAGCAAATATAAGTTCACAACACAACGCAATCAAGCCACAACACAACGGAATCGAGACACAACACAACGGAAATGCTCCCGACCACTAGGGGCACTTTCGGCATGATAAATTAGGTCATGTCGGGTAGGAGGTGCGCGTTTTGCTGGGGGTTGTTTTGGTGGTTTTGGTAGCCTGTTTTGCTTGTGTAAAGCATTTAAAAGGAAAGTGTGCTCTACTGTGGAAAAACTGAATGTCAATGGCAAACAATCGAACAAATTTGCACAGCGCTTTTGAATGCTTGATTTTGATTGGCTAGTCATGACATTCAAATGTATGTTATGGCCCTTTCACCAGACTTGGAAGTTGGACAGAGTTGCTGCGATGCTGCTGTCTCTCATAGTGAAAATGTCACTGGGCGGACGTTCAAGGTCACTAACCAGCCTGAAGTTGATGTATATTTTAAATATGCAGGCAATTTTTGCGGTAATGACTAATACTAATGACGCTCATTTTAGGCACCGTTTACTATGACATTTTGCACGTATCGTGTATTTTAACTTGCAAATCAACCCACTCTGTATTCTTTATTTAAATCTCTGTATTTGTCTTCTTTTTGTTAGGTCATATAACTTTGGGAATTCCATTATTAAAACTATGTTCTCCGTGTTTTGAGCTCACTAAAATGTTGATACGTTAAAGCCAGCGTGGATGCCATTCACAAAAAGAGCGCTTGCGAAGAGCCGTGCCAGTGGAAGGATTTGGGCACCGATTGCGCACCACCTCCTGCCGCCAACGAAACCCTCACGTTTTGCAGCTTACCGCATGTCTCCCACTGAAAATGAGCTATAGACATTCACGACTGCCGCTCAAAACTAATAACAGAGGATAATCCCGGTGCTTCGAATAACCTTTACACAAACATCATATACTGTAAATATACCATAAGATTATATTTGCATTGCATTGTCGCCTATTTGCATTGACATTCTGCCTTAACAACCAGCGAGTTTATTCCAAAACCTCCACTGACATATCGTAGACTCGTAGAGTTTTTTGATGTGTTTAAATGATTTTAAATGCTAGAAACTGTATTATGAGCTATACATTGGTCGTATTTACAATAGGCTAAGCGTTTAAATGAAATGATTTCTTTAACATTGAAATTAAAGAATTAAATGAAAATATGTTTTTCGTGCATTGCTTCTTTTGTGTGTATATGAATTGAAATAATCAAGACTTTAAATGACTACGGCCAAAAACGATTTAATCAGAAATTAAATGATGGCCATTGAAAGGAAAATATTTAGTTTTTTATTTTATTTCATTACTTATTTTCTTTGGTAAATGCAGAACAACAAACAACAATGATGTGCATTAAAAACAAAGTTTTTTCCTTGATTACACCATCTTTAGCTAAATATTGTCAAACGGAATACGGAAATAAATGGCTGTGTCCACATTTATTTATAATTGTATAAATTTACCATAAATTTACCATTTATAAATTTATATTTACCATGCCATTTATATTTGCCTTAATTTATATTTACCATGGCCACCTGCGACTGACATTATGAATGCACTTGAAATGATGAGGAACAAGACAGGAACATTTTGAGAAAATCTGACAAAAATACAAATGAATAAGCTATTATTGGGTTATTATTATATATATGTTTTTAAATGACAAACACGGCTGTTTTCAAGCAAAATACACGTTTTATTATTTACAAATGCATAAAAACACAGCAGCAGATGCAATTACAACGAAACGTTTTCCTTCATGAAAAAGGATAGCCATCTTAAGCTAAATATTGTCAATCGAAAATGAAAGCTATTGTTTACGCTGTGTGTGCATGTAAGGGTACAGAAGAACATACAGTCTTGTTTTAAACATGGCTAAGCAATCAAATTTCGATCCAGCGATCAAAACACGTTGTCATTTTTATTATTATTTTGATTAAAGTACTTTTCAACTTTAAGTCTGCATTTAGATCCAGACAATGCCACAGTCTCCTATCTCAGTTTCAGTGTGCAAGCTCTGGACTTAGTCTGCATTCGTTTTTTTACTGTTACGAATAATTGATTACTCTTATTAAATATTGTTTTCATTACCAATTTATTTAACCTTTATTATGCATGCATAACCTCTAAAACAATTAACGCATAACCAAGTGTAAAAAACGTGAGCATTGAGCATTGCGGTTTTATGACTAACGAAACGGGAATATAATGCAAAGCTTGCTCATCTATATGAGTAAATAGATCAATAGATTTGATGGTTTAGCAGAAAGTCCAGTCGTCATCAGTAATTTAATGTGTTAATGTGTGTAGTGGTCTGAAGCAGTCGTGTGCTCTTTTCTGACTGTCAAAGACTAGAATCCGATCCAGTTGAAAGAAAAAGTCTTGTTTGTCCTCGGCTTTAATAATCAGCGTGAAAATCCTTAATGCTCTCCCGGATCTCTCTCCCGCTGCTGTCTGCACTTAACCAAGCACGGAAGTGCCGAATGTGCCCCTAAAAATATAGAACAATAATAAGAACTTTGGTGCCCCCTAGTGGTCGGGAGCATTTCCGTTGTGTTGTGGATTTATTCCGTTGTGTTGTGACTGGATTCCGTTGTGTTGTGACTGGATTCCGTTGTGTTGTAGCTTGATTCCGTTGTGTTGTGAACTTATATTTGCTTTTTAAATTTCGTTGTCATGTGCACTAGTGGTCCACCGTAGATATGGCATTCAAACCGGACAAACACCTAGTAGTAGCAGAAACACTGAACACCACGAGACAAACTGAATATTTAGAAACATACTAATGTATGATGTACCTGGAAGAAGACACTAGAGGGCAGTCAAATATAACAGTCTAGAACTCAACATATAATCAATGTAAATGAAAGAAAGTCCGTAAGTAAATTAGTTCTAGAAAGATACTCGATGTCTTTGTTAGTGATGGGAAGTTCGAGTCATTTTTTCGATTCGGATGTTTGAATCTCGTTGAGCAAAATGAACGAATCTTTTTTCGAGTCATTTCGTTCATCTGAGCAGAGTTAAATTAATGTAGCATGTTAATAGCCAAATTACCCCATAACGTTTATTTATGCTAGTTTTGATCAGATATATAATAAGAAATAACATACATTGTCGTTAGGGACAAGTTATGAGAAACAGTTATTTAATTATTTCCTGACAGCCATATAAGCTCTGGAATCTGTACAAGAAACAAAAAGGATTATAGCTCAACTCTAGAGACTTATTTTGCCCATAGGCTGCATTTACAGAAAACATAAATGATTAGTTCACCTACCGAGTCTTCGGGTTTGAGTCGTTCGTTCTTTTGTCACGTGATATGACAGATGCTTGTTTAATGTATTACATACAAAAATAACTTATTTCCTGACTTCCCTTACACACATTCATGCAGTTTTTAACTCTTGCTTTTGATGCATTTCTGTAAAGTTATGTATTTCTAATTCATTAACAATTTTGGGTCACTCAGGTATGCAATAAGGTTTACAGGTTGTTGTTTTTTACTAAAAAGTCTCATGCAGTTTGCAAAGTATATAATAATAGGCTATTGAAATCATTTAAATGTGCAATTATTTAATAAGAGATCACTTGTGTGATATATGCATTAGACATAAACACTGACTTTACTAGTGTTGCTTATGTTTATATTTTGCCAGCACAGTTCTTATGCAAAATAGTTAGTTATTAAGATAAATTAAAAACACATGCAGAAATCCACAAGAAACATTTATGAATATACTGACAGAAAAAAGAACAGAACGGTACGTTTTAGAGAAGATGTTTATTGCACATATCTTTTGATCATTTTACAATATTTCTTCCTATAATACAACATATAACACGTACATCATGCATTTGACTGATGATCCGGGAAGTGGTCACGTAACGTTAAAGACTCGGACTCGAAGACTCCGGTACAGGCTGCAGGTTTGCCTGCGGAGCTACCGTTTGACAAAAGAACAAAAGGGCTCGGACCCGATGACTCGAGAGACGAACTAATCATTTCTCTTTCCGGTATAAGGACTCGGACCCGATGACTCGAGAGACGAACTTCATTACTGTTTCTGGCACAATGTTGCACACGTGCAGTTAACACAAAATGAACGAATCACTCACTGAGACACTCGTTACTCCCGAGTCATTTTACAGATTCGTTCATGAACGACCCATCACTAGTCTTTGTCAACACCTTAGTAGTTTGATTGTCGTCATATCTAGTGACTTCTGCTGACTTTACTGTATAATAGCATGTAGAGCTCAACAGAAGACAGCAAACACCACAAGAATATGAAACATAAAGAGAATTTAAATGCTATTTTCAAATTCCACTGTGAGAGTGAGTAAAATATAGGCTAATTTAATTTCTCAGATGAAGTGTTCCTTTTAGAGCAAATCTACATTTTATGGTGAAGGCATGTTCATTGACGCTCTCCAATGTGAATTTTCTTGTGCACCTCCAGACGTGTTTTCTGTTTGAAACTCTTTCCACAGTGAGGACACGTGTATGGACGCTCTCCAGTGTGAACCCTCATGTGGACATTAAGATGATTTTTCTGTCTGAAACCCTTTCCACACTGAGTACATGTGTATGGACGCTCTCCAGAGTGAATTCTCATGTGAACCTTAAACGTTGATTTCTGTCTAAATCTCTTTCCACACTGAGGACATACGTATGGGCGCTCTTCACTGTGAATTCTCATGTGGACCTCAAGCATCGATCTCTCTTTAAAACTCTTTCCACACTGAAGACATGGGTAAGGGCGCTCTTCACTGTGAATTATCATGTGCTCATCAAGCGTTGTTTTGTGTGTGAAACTCCTTCCACACTGAGGACATGTGTGCGGTCGCTCTCCACTGTGAATTTTAATGTGCACCTTAAGATGATTTTGCTGTGTGAAACTCTTTCCACACTGAAGACATGTGTATGGTCGCTCTCCAGTGTGAATTCTTATGTGCTCCTCAAGATAATGTTTCTGTGTAAAACTCTTCCCACATTGAGGACAAGCGTATCGGTGCTCTTCAGTGTGAATTTTTATGTGCACGTCAAGCGTACATCTCTGTTTAAATCTCTTTCCACACTGAGGACATGCGTATCTGCGCTCTTCAGTGTGAATTTTTATGTGCTTATCAAACGTTGATCTCTGTTTAAAACTCCTTTCACACTGAGTACATGTGTATGGACGCTCTCCAGTGTGAGTTCTAATGTGCTCATAAAGCGTTGCTTTGCGGTTGAAACTCTTTCCACACTGAGTACATGTGTATGGACGCTCTCCAGTGTGAGTTCTAATGTGCTCCTCAAGCATTGATTTCTGTTTGAAACTCTTTCCACACTGAGGACACGTGTATGGACGCTCTCCAGTGTGAGTTTTCATGTGCTCCTTAAGATGACTTTTCTGTTTGAAACTCTTTCCACACTGAGAGCAGGTGAAAGGCTCGCCTGCTTCTGTCCCGTGCTTGCTTTCTGAAGAGTAAATCTTGTTCTTTTGCAAACTACTAGAAGACATTTCTTGCATTACAAGATTCTGAGGTTTCTGACACTGATGTTTCTCCTCAACTTCATTCATGGCTTCACTGAACATCATGATGGAACAGACCTTCCAAAAGAAATAAAAAAAATTCATTTTCACATTAACAACTCTGAACAAAATATTTGAATTTGAAGGCTATTAATTAGGACAGATAATATGCCAATTGGGCCGCAGGGTCTGATTTTTCGGGTTTAAGAACAACTGACTTAAGTTTAATCAACTCTGAGTAGTCTTGACTCTCCCCCTGCATCCCAATTTGCATACTACCTGTCCTAAATAGTATTGGACATAAAGATATTAGGCTATATGGCTCAAATCATAGGATGTTTAAATAAGTAAGTAAGAAATAATAATTGATTTGCGTGAATAATGCTTTGCAGCACATTAAAAAAAAGATATACTTTAACATAACAAAAACAACTCAAACTTTTAGGGCATATTCAAATTAGTCACAATGGGACACAACATGAGTTGCACGGCTGCAGAACATGCTTTAAAAGTTACACTTCATAAATAGTGTTAATGCATTCAAGTAAATAAAACATTAGGACAAATTTGGCTAACATTAGCGAATAACCTCATCATTATAAATCACATCTACAGATGGCTTGAAGAGGTCTCTAAAGATAGATATAACTGAAACACATAAGACCATGATTCAGTCTGAACCCTAACAGTTAAAATAACATGAAAACATGACATTTTGTTCTGATATTACCTCAAACAGTGCAGGGAAACAGTCCGCTTCTGTTAGCGCAGCTTCTCTGTTGTTGTTGATATTACCGTAAACACAGTGATAGTGCCGCACACTCTTCCGTTTACATGATATTACCGTAATGATACTTATACACGCGCACTCTCACTTGAACGCAGTCGTTTCCAATTCTAGGTGTATTTAGACAGCACATAATAAAGACAAAATAAACGGACTATAGTGCTGTACAGGAAGTCGGCTCGAACCCTGCTTGGAGCAGTTTTGGGTAGGAATGGCTGCACGTCTAAATTAATTGTTATTACCTTTATCGCTTAATTTCTGCATTTGTCTGTTTTTATTAATTTCTTTATTCATGCACTTTATTTATACACTTTATTAAGTCGTTTCTTATCCTCCATAGAGAACTACCATTTGTGAGAATATGTAAGGGAAAGAATGCTCTGATGTAATACACGGCCACAATGGCTGATGTTATTGATGCAAGTAGGGATGAGATGTATTTTGATATATCTAATTCACTGCAAAGAAAAATGGTAGTTTTAATAAAAATCCACAGGGAAATGACAAAATTCCACTCGAGTCCTAAATTCCTCTCCTGAAATCAAAGAACATCCCTATGAATGAATGCAGCCTCTTCACATACAGGATCCTCTATAAAAGCACTATGACATATAAGTCACTGAGATGGTCTCTGTGTGATCAAAATGTGTGCCATGAATGACTGTATTAATGAAAGAATGAATTACACCACTTGCGCTTTAAAATGGGGAGATCGAAAGAAACTCTGGGTTCACCAAAGAAAACCTGCTCCTGACCAGTTTAGGTTCACAGAGTAAGTTACTATTACTAATGGTAAGTTACTAATGGTTACTGACTCACTAATGGTCACTGACTCTGAGTATAAATTACCTCTCTTTTAGAAACAGGCTTGAGTTTATAAGCGCTTTCTCAGGTTTGACATATCTCGCATTCTGAAACAGAAAACCCAGAGTTTCCCTCATTTCAGGGTTAATATACTCAGAGTTTTCACTAAACCTCCTTTCTGAAACAGGCCGCAGGTCTCTTCTGAGGTGCCTGATTAAAAATGCTCAGAATAATAAATGATCACATCACAACGCTTGTATGTCTAAACCAGAAGAGAATCTCACCACTTCTATAACAATCAAACACATTTTCTATGAGTTTGAAATGAGTGTAACACACCAGAGTGTAACAGACCCTCCAAAAAACACACAACACCTCAAAGTTTGATGATCGTTCTGCTGACTTTACTGTATAATAACATATAGAGCTTAAGAGAAGACAACAAACACATCAAGAATATGAAACATAAAGAGAAAACTAAAAGTATTTACGCAAGAAATAAAATCAACTTCATCTCATCATTCAAACACACTTTCAGGATGATCTCCTCTAACTCAATAACTTACAGACACAAAACACAACATCACGGTTGTTCTTTAGTGTCAGATCAATGTTGAGACACTGAACATGAAATCACCTCTGACATCATTCACACTGAACCTGAAGAGAACACAAGACATTGACCTGTATATCAGAAGTGATCATGTCTGTGTACTGTACAAAAATTCAAAGAGGTATGGGCAAAGCTTTTTTGAGACATTACGGTTAATTTAATTTAAATCAATGAAGTCATTTATGTATTTGTAATTGTACACATTTTTACTGGTCTTGATATCACGGGTAGCAGCTAAAAACCCTTCCTGCTCTACTGAAGAAACATCTTGATGAGTAAATTAACAGCAAATCTACTATTTATGCTGAAAACTCTTTCCACACTGAAGACATGTTCATGGACGCTCTACAGTGTGAATTCTCATATGGACCTCAAGATTTGATTTCTGTTTGAAACTCTTTCCACACTGAGGACATGTGTATGGACGCTCTCCAGTATGAATTCTAATGTGCACCTCAAGACTTGTTTTCTGTCTGAAACTCTTTCCACACTGAGGACATGTGTATGGACGCTCTCCAGTGTGAATTCTCGCATGGTCATCAAGTGTGGATTTGCGTTTGAAACTCTTTCCACACTGAGGGCACGGGTATGGTCGCTCTCCAGTGTGAATTCTAATGTGCTTCGCAAGCGTTGATTTGCGTTTGAAACTCTTTCCACACTGAGGGCACGGGTATGGGCACTCTCCAGTGTGAATGCTAATGTGCTTCCCAAGCGTTGATTTGCGTTTGAAACTCTTTCCACACTGCGGACATGTGTAAGGACGCTCTCCAGTGTGAATTCTAATGTGCACCTCAAGCGCTGATTTGCAGTTGAAACTCTTTCCACACTGAGTACATGTGTATCGGCGCTCTCCAGTGTGAATTCTCACGTGTCTCTGAAGATGACCTTTGTTTTTTAAACACTTTCCACAGTGAGAACAGGTGAAAGGCTCGCTTGCTTCTGTCCTTTTCTTCCTTTTTGGAGAGAAAATCTTGTTCTTCTTTAAACTAGAAAACATTTCTAGCTTTACAAGATTCTGAGGTTTCTGACACTGCTGTTGCTCCAACTTTCTTCGTTGCTTCAATGAACATCAGGTATGATGGAACAGACCTTCCAAAATAAATAAAATAGATTTTCACATTAACAACTCTGAATAAAATATTTGAACAAAACTGCTAAAATATTAATTAGGACAGATAATATGCAAATTGGGCTGCAGGGTCTGAGTTTTCTGTTTAAGAACAACTAACGTTAAAGGAAAACTGTCTGCTTCGCTGCCGGCGGTTTGTTTGTATCCTTGCACTTGTAGTAGAGCTGCACGATTCTGGATAAATTGAGAATCCCGATTCTTTTGTTTCAAATAGAGATTGCGATTCTTTTACGATTCTGAATGATGACTGATGAAGTAATACATAATTTACTAGAGGTTCTGACAAAAAAAATTTATTTAGGTATGTAATACGTAGGACTTTGCTTCAAAATTATGACATATTTTATGGCTAACCTACAGTAGTTATAGTGAAAATTTTCACCTGTAAACGTTTAAAAAAAGTAAAAATACTACTATCTGTCTCTGTTTATTGCACAAAACTATGTCTATAACCGTATAAAAGACTCTAATGCAGAGTGGCGTTAAAGCGAGCCTGCGCACCCTGAACCCAGAATGATGCGCTTAATGCATTCGCTTCGTTATTTACAGTTATGCGCATCCCGGACGCACAATGATGCGCTTAAAGCACCTACTCCTTCTGAAGTCCCGGGGATCATTTTGCTCCCTAAAGTAAATAATAGTTAGAACACAACGAGAAGAGATGATATGTTACATGTTTAACACACAGTGCGTTGCATCAATCCAACAGTTTACAGTTAAATCAGAGGTTTAAAAAGAGTTATTTTCAAAGACTTGAAAATCCAAACAAAAATTGATCGTTAACGCAACGCCGTTAGCATAGCGTTAGCATGCTAGCTTGCTTTCTGTTTACACTGTGGAACATCAGCTTGCCTTCTAGTTTGTCTTGTGTGCTAACTGTTTCTCTTTTAAGCGTATATAATACGATTAATCGAGCAACTTTGGTAAGTCGGAATTACTCTTAAAACCCGGTGAGTTATAGCTTCTACTCCTATTATTGTTACTTGTACCTCATGGGTACAAGTAACTCGAGGGTTATACTCGAGGGTTTCATATGCAATAAATGCAGGGAAATAGTTAGGCTGACAGAGAAGATCTTAGAATTAGAGTCTCGCATCCAATCTTTATCTGAGGATAGTAAGAGTGTAAGGACCATAGAAAACACTTTGGATGCGAGCAACGTTAACGCGCACAGCTCGGTTCCAGGTGAGACAGCGTAGTCACAGGTCAAAACATCACTCAACCATTCCAAATACAGTCTCGGAACAGGTTTGCCCCGCTCAGTGACGCACCAACTGAGAAACCTGCTGAAAGTGCCCTAGATATCGGTGATTCTATTGTTCGGAACGTTAACATAGAGGCACCAGCCACCATAGTCCAATGTTTACCGGGAGCCAGAGCGCCTGACATCAAGTCAAATTTAAATGTGCTGGCTAAGGCTAATCGTAAATTCAGTAAGATTGTTATTCACGTCAGCACAAACAATGTTCGACTCCGTTAATCGGAGATCACAAAATATAATATTAAAGAGGTGTGTGAGCTCGCAAGCACGATGTCAGACACTGTAATATTCTCTGGCCCCCTCACTGCTTATCGTGGTGATGAGATTTATAGCAGATTATCATCACTAAATGGCTGGTTGTCTAGGTGGTGCCTGCAGAATGATACAGTTTTTATAAATAACTGGAAGAGTTTTGAGGGCAGACCTGACCTGTTGAAACGAGATGGTCTCCATCCCTCCTGGGCTGGGGCTGCTCTCCTGTCTAGAAATATGGCACATAGTCTTAACGCTAAAACTTGACTCACTGGGGCCCAGGTCAGGGAGCAGACAGAATGGCATGCCAACTGTTTGCCTGCCGTCTCACGTCGCAGAATACACAAAATGCACAACATGCAATAATACTCTCTCCAAAACATCATAAAATAGACTCTGTCTGTCCCCCCGGTTAGCAAACATAAAATAATGCGTAAACCTCTTAAAAGTAATTTAATAAACGTTAAACAAATTAAACAAAATACAGATATTAAAATACAGACAATCAACTGTTACGACTCGGATTGCTAAATATTAGATCTCTCTCTCATAAAGCACTTTTTCTTAACGATATGATAACAGATCGTAAAATCGCTTCACTTTACAATAACTTTTAGCATTTCCCAGAAGTCTAATTTTAAATACAATTCTTCTGAAGTCATGGTACTTCATGAAACAACACCTAATACTAAGGATAAAACATTTATTTATTTATTCTGGGTATTGTATATAGGCCCCCAGTAGGGGTGTAATGGTACGTGTATTCGTACCGAACCATCACAGGCAACATTCCAAATATAGTCATCATTCCTATGCCCTACTCCTTCGAAGGGCAGATCCCTCGGAGTTTAGACTTTGGAGTGAACAAGGCATTTGCATCCATTATGTAGACGTTTGGAATGCACTTGGCAAAGGAAGCGACATAATTTCCTCATTATCTTCAGCTGGCATGTTCACGTGACAATGAAGCACTGTGTCAGGCAGCATATGTCGCAGTTTTAATGGCATAACTTAAGCATAAAACCTGTTTGCAAATAAACAATACATTTTATATTTTGAAAAGTTTTATATATACATATATTAGTGTTTATATATTATATAGCATATTTTAAAAACTTTTTAAAATATAAAATGTATGTTTATATGCAAACAATTAGGTTTCATGCTTAAATAAAAAAAAAACCAACTCGACCCTAGAGAACTAGGGAACTACCGGCCTATATCGAATCTACCTTTTATATCTAAAGTTCTGGAAAAAGTAGTTTCAACTCAATTATGCTCCTTCCTCCAAAGGAATGACATCAATGAAGAATTCCAGTCTGGATTTAGAGCATGTCACAGTACAGAGACTGCTTTGATCAGAGTTACAAATGATCTGCTATTGGCGTCTGACCGAGGTTGTATCTCGTTATTGGTGCTGCTAGACCTTAGTGCTGCATTCGATACCATTGACCACAGCACACTCCTACATAGACTCGAAAATTATGTCGGCATTAAGGGAATAGCTTTGAAATGGTTTAAATCTTATTTATCCGACCGTTTTCAATTTGTAGCAATAAACAATGAGGTGTCACGCAAATCGCAAGTCCAGTACGGTGTACCACAGGGCTCAGTCTTAGGGCCTCTGCTCTTCGCATTATACATGCTACCTCTAGGAGATATAATAAAGCGACACGGAGTTAGCTTTCACTGTTATGCTGATGATACTCAACTTTATATTTCCTCGAAGCCTCATGAAACACAGCAGTTCCATCGAATAATGGAATGCATAGTCGATATAAAAAACTGGATGAGTAACAACTTTTTATTACTGAACTCGGACAAAACGGAAGTGTTACTTATTGGACCGAAAACTGCTATAAGTAACAACCAAGAATACTGTTTAACTATTGACGGATGTTCCATAAAACCCTCGTCGTCAGCAAAGAATCTTGGCGTTCTATTCGATAGTAATCTGTCATTTGAGAGCCACGTCGCCAACACCTGTAAAATTGCGTTTTTCCATCTTAAGAATATATCTAAACTACGTCATATGCTGTCAATCTCAGATGCAGAGAAGTTAATTCATGCATTCATGACATCAAGACTAGATTACTGTAATGCACTGTTAGGTGGTTGCCCTGCAGGCTTATTACAAAAACTCCAATTGGTCCAAAACGCGGCAGCTCGAGTTCTTACACGTACAAAAAAGTATGAACATATTACCCCGGTTCTGTCAACCTTGCACTGGTTACCTATAAAGCATCGTGTTAACAGGACTCTAGACTAAATTTTTGCACTGGTTGCACTGGTGAACCAGCACAAAAGTTAGGTGCACCCAAATTTTCGACCGCATCACATTTAACACCGCAGTTTTACCAGTTCACTTTTTTTAAAATCGCTGTCCATAAAGGCAAAATTGACTTGTAAATGATTAACTAACAATCTGGTCAACATAAAGTTCTTTATTTGAAGCACAATTCTACAAGAAAGGTAACTTACTGAAAAAGTGTTGGTGCTTAAAGTGCTTCACTGAATTGAAATTTAACTTAAAACATCTCAAGATAAATGGACCAGGGCTTGACATAACCTGGGAGGTTGATGGCTCCGTGTCAGAGCGTTACTTATGATTTTCGGACGGATCAGGCCTTAACTTAACATTATTCATGAAAAAGTTGTCAATCGTTCCTTTCATCCTCTCTCATCATCCGCACTACATCCACTCTGTTTAACTGACGGGCCTATAGGCTCCTCCCCTCTCTGTTTAACTGACAGGCCTATAGGCTCCTCCCCTCTCTGTTTAACTGACGGGCCTATAGGCTCCTCCCCTCTCTGTTTAACTGACGGGCCTATAGGCTCCTCCCCTCTCTGTCTGACTGCAGCACACGCATTTTCACACGTACACACCAGAGGTTGCGCTAGACTTTTTTATTGTCCGTCATTTTGACTGACAGGCTTGTAAAAAATCTGTCATAATCTATTATTACCCGTCACTATGGTGCAAGGTGGCATTAGGTGGTAATTAGTATGTTCGTGACGTCATCACGCTGTACTTGCGTCTCGGAACTTGTTGTATTTTAATACAACTGAATGCCCAATAAAGCCGTTATTGTTTATATTAATCTATATATTTAATGTTTATGTTCATATGTGATTCGATCTGGGAAAGCCCAACACATGGTGCAAATTTATATATTACAGTTTTTGATACCATATTCAAGCCCTCTCCAAATCAGTTTTTATTTTGCTCATACCTTGTGTATGTAACAAAAGTTATGGCTGAGGTCGGCTGAAGCGCTAGGATTTTCAGGAACGGAATTTGGAGGAAAACGGGTTTAAAGTTAAGTGATGAAAATAAAAGCACAACAGTCCAGTATCACAAGTAAAAGTCACTTTAGAGTAGTAAAAGACTTACTCTAATAACAATTTAATTAAAAAAAATTCCCAGTGTTGAAGTCTATAAAAATACTGTACAAAACCGTTTGAATAAAACGAAAGTAAGGAAAATGGCAAAATTCACTTTTATAATGTGTTAAAACATTAATACGTGTCCACAGTGTCTGTAAACAAGCAGTCTAAACAGTAAAAAATGTGCTCACTCCTTTTTTAATAATTTGCGTAATTCAAAAACCCTGTTGGTAAAAGCAAAGATTTGAATTCTGCCGTTAATGTCGTCACTCAATGGTAAAGCCCACCCAGCAGTGGTGACGATCTGCCCTATTTGCTTAGACACAGTCCCTGGGTGGGAAGTACAACAGTCGCCATCATTAGATCGTCACTGGAGCTACACAATGTCTGCGCCACGGAGGCACTACAGTTGTTCTGTATTAGGATGTACCGACCAGCATAACTGTCTCCATAGACTCCCGCAAGCTGAGTTACAGATAACAGCATGGTTACATTTCATTTATGAAGGCAATGTCCCGCTGAGAATCGGTAAAGTATTTCACGTTTCTGCCAATCATTTCACGCCGGACTGCTTCACGAATGAGGGCCAGTACAACGCTGGACTTTCAACGAGGTTGCTACTGAAACCGGGAGCAATACCAACACTTCGTGCCCAGTCCTCATATCCAGCAGAAGCAGTACCGTTAAGTATCACACCTCATATTGTTGCTGATTAGTCTTTCAAAATTGCCACTAATGTGCTCGTTATCGCGCTATATTGGTAATGTTGCTAACAATAGAAGTACAGCGTCTAACTGTATTTACTGACGCTGCCCTCACATGCTGTCGGGCTTATCGCAAACAATACGTAAAGTAAGTGTGACAGTACATGATAGAACAACGTTGAAAGCGTAGTATAACTGTAGTAACGCTAAACTATACCTGCTCGACCTCCATGCAGCATTTATTCTCTGGCTCTGTAATCATTTTACTGCAATTCCCACACGAGCACCTGCACAGCGATTTATACATTATCATGATGAACCATGCTAATGCTTATCGATCACTTGAAGAACGTTCATTTCACAATAACTGCAAAATTACAACTAACCATTCGGAAACGTCCTGTTCCATTCTTAAGGTTGTCACTTCTTCTTGTGTCTCTCCATCAGTGTCAGACTCCGGTTCGTACATATAGGGCTGAACACCACTAACAATTACTGACATTTTGATGTTTTGTTTTTGCCGGTACGCATCAGCACGAGTTCCTGAAACACTCCGCCCTCCTCTGGAGAGGGGCTGGGACGAAAAGCTCATTAACATTTAAAGAGATACAAGCAAAATCGGTGCGTTTTTACACACACAAAAACGGGCAACTTCAACATGCTATAATAAATGATCCACTGGGTATTTTGAGTTAAAACTTCACATACACACTCTGGGGACACCAGAGACTTATTTCACATCTAGTAAAACCATTCGAACAACCTCTCCTTTAAAGAACGAGAGCTCTGCCATTATAACTACACAAGGAAACTAACAAACATTATGGATAACAACTAATAAGCAGTGAAGCAAGTTTTACGTTGTTTATCATGTGCATAGTGTCTGGACTCATGATCATCCCTTGTATGTTTTGCGATCGGATAACTCCCAATGCTGCAGACGGGGAGCTCTGTCGTCTCACGGAAACATTGTATAAAAAACTTTGCATGCCGTAGTTTACACAGGACTGGCGGTAAATGTGCATTGATACTCCTTCATTCTACATGTTATGTGGTTTACTTAGATAGGCGTCTCAGCGCGACATCCGACAGGTTTTCCCAGATCGCATCACATATGTCTAGTCAGTAACAATGACATGTGAAAACACGCACGTCCCTTCGCAAGAATATCTCGCTCTAATGAAGGGAAACGGGGAGTTACACATTGCCCTCATTGTAATCCGTCAAAATGACGGACGAACGGCCTTCAGATTTTTCCGTCACTGGTAAGAAAAATCTGTCAATGAGAGAGAATTTTCGTTTAACACACACGTACAGGAAAATCTGGACCACGGCCAATCAGAGGGGGGGTCCGCCCTTCACTATCTCTGATTGGTTTAGACCACGATATGGGCCTAATGTGTGTCTGTTGTTGAATCACAGGGAGACTTTCAGAGTCGCTGAGACTTTTTCTCCCTCTTAGTCGCACCATTGAGAAATAAGGTCGCACTCTAGAGCCCTGATTAACTTGAAAATCTTGCTTATTACCTATAAAGCCCTACATGGTTTAGCTCCTCAGTACTTGAGTGAGCTTCTCTTGTATTACAGTCCTTCACGTGCATTATGCTCTCGGTCAGTTGGTATTACATAGAATTTCAAAATCAAGTGCAGGTGGTAGATCCTTTTCCTATCTAGCACCTAAATTTTGTACCAGTCTTCCCTGCACTGTCCGGGAGGCAGACACACTCTGTCAGTTTAAATCTAGACTAAAGACGCATCTTTTTAATCTTGCATACACTACACTTCCATAATATAAATCTTCTGAGGGTTTAGGCTGTTAGATCAACCGGAACCAGGAACACTTCCAACAACAACTGATGTACTTGTTGCAAAGAGTGTAGAACAGTACTCTAACTCTCAGCCAGTCTTGTCTCATTGTTCCGAGTTTACCACAGCGAGCAGGATGCAGTTCATGCCCAGACCTGATGGTAGAGTGCAGAATGGGAAGCGGCGACCTGACAAGAGCTGGATAAAGAAGGACGCGGCGACTTCACACGTCTTCACTACAAAATTTCAACCGCTATTAGATTATTAATGATAATCTTAAAACTATAATTTACCTTATAACTAAATTTATTTAGCCTTGTTGTGCAAGCACTGTCGAGCTTGTGCAGAGGCAGCAGCTTTTGCCAGAGGGGAACTGGAATCCCCTTGGTTGGGCCTGGGTTCTCCTGAGGTTTTTTTTCTCGATTGGAGTTTTGGGTTCCTCGTCACCATTTGCATACTGTTTTGCACTGTTTGCTGGCCAGGGGGCTGCTTTAGAATTAGAATTTTAAAGTTTGACATAATTTATGTTTTATTTCATATAGGAATTTATAGTACGTTTAATATTTGACCTGTTTCTCTCTCTCTTTTATCTTAAATGTGTGTTTCTCTGTGATACCCACTGTGCGTGTGTGTTTGTTGTGAGTCCGTGTTTTGTATATGGGTGTGTTTAAACCTGTGTGTGCGCGTCTCGGTCTTCTGTGTTTTCACCTTTTTTTGTTTTTACTTGTATAACTTTAAATGTTTTGCTTATAGTCAATGTTTTATGTAAAGCTGCTTTGTAACAATGAAAATTGTAAAAAGTGCTATATAAATAAAGTTGAGTTGAGTTGAGTAGTCAATGAGTGTTGAGATCTGTTTGGTCATAAGCATTATTCCAAATATCTTTCTCTGTGTTCATCAGAACAAAGAAATGTATACACATTTGGAACAACTCGAAGGTGAGTAAATGATGACAGAATTTTCATTTTTGGTGAAGTATCACTTTAACATAAGTTTTATCAACTCTGTGTAGTCGACTCTACTCTCACCCTGCATCCTAATTTGCATACTAATGTTACCCGTCCTTAATAGTAAAAAAATATTAGTATGGCTCTAATCATAGCATTTTTAAATAATTAAATAAGAAATAATAATTGATCTGCGTGTATACTGCTTTGCTACACACCAATATATATATATATACTTTTCCATAACAAAAATAACGCATACTTTTAGGGCATATTGAAATTAGTCAAAATGGGACACAACATGAATTGCACGGCTGCAGAATGTGCTTTCAAATTTACACTTCATTAATGCATTAAAAGTAACTAAAATACGCTAAACAGTGAAACAAATTTGGCTAACTTTAGCGAATAACCTTGTCATTATAAACCACAACAACAGATTGCTTGAAGAGGTCTTTAAAGATATATATATAACTGAAATACATAAGACCATGATTCAGTGTCAACACTATCCGTCAAAATAACATGAAAACATGACATTTTGTTCTGATATTACCTCAAACATCGCAGGGAAACAGTCCGCTTCTGTTAGCGCAGCTTCTCGGTTGTTGCGGATATTACCGTAAACACAGTGATAGTGCCGCACACTCTTCCGTTGGCGCGATATTACCGTAATGATACTTATAAACGCGCACTCTCACTTGTCCACAGTCAATTCCGATTCTAAATGTATTTATGAAGCACATAATAAGACAAAATAAATTGACCAAATTTCTGTACAGAAAGGTCACACAATGGGCAAAAAAGTAATACTTGGTTAGTTAATAAAAACCTTCGTTTACATCATTTCAGTTCAAAGCAATTATTGTCAAATGCACAGTGAGGAAAACAATCAAAACCAAACACACAGAAATGACTGAAAAACACTGCGACTTACTTCTTGAGAGAATCCACACGCGCGCTTTAAACTAGGGGTGGGCGGATCGATCTAAATATCGATAGTATCGATGCCAACACTGGTATTGGTATCAGATCGATACAATTGTAATTGAATCGATATTTTAATTTAAATATCTCACCTCTACGTTCATTATACTCTGCTCGTGTCTTCTACCTCTACAATCCTGAGCACCACTTGCTGCTTTCACATCCTGGCCCACTTTGCTACTCCTCCCCCCCCTGCTGCGATTCGTTGTTGTGTCGTCACGTGACTCACTGACACAACGCGCCGAGGAGCAGCGAACTGAGTGAGCGAAGCTGATAGCACATTGAATGAGAGATCAGGATGGCCGAGAGGAAGAGAAGCGTTGTGACTTCAATACATTAATAAAAAATATTGTCTAAAGAATTGATCATTCATTCACCTGAGAAACAATGACATACTGCTCGCCCCTACACAAAAGTATTTTTTTTAAGTAAAAAGTATCGTATTGGTATTGGTATCGGCAATACTGACCCTATATGTATTTGGTATCGGATCGATACCAAATTTTGCAGTATCGCCCACCACTA